>NW_027656231.1:0-130656 GCF_964235325.1 Thermobia domestica | reverse complement strand
ATTTCGTTTAAAAAATTATTTACCCTTGTTTTCATCTCTAATGTTACACATGACCCGAGAAATAAAATTTCTCGTCTTATTTTCTAAATTAAAATACAAAATTTATGTTTTTTTTTTTAAATCTTAATTTCATCTATAGCACGGCCAACAAGAAATGGTCTCTGACGTTTCTTACCACATGCGGTGGGACATTGCAGCCCCTACTTTGATACCAGTGTTACCAACCACGATCACTCTGTCTTATACCATTAATTAAATTGCCACTACAGTTGCACCGAATAAAGCCTTGACACGTGAGTAGTGGCAATGTCACTGCGAGCTGTCAGAGACGTTCTCTTACTGGACGCGCTATAGAAGCTCTCTACCTATTTACGGTATTTGTACTTTATGACAAAAAGTGTCTTCTTATTTTTTTTTATTTCTGTTACTATAACATTGAATAAAATATATTCTTTAACCTGAGAATCTCATATGACTAATTGGTTGGTGTCTTCATTTTTTGGAACTGAACTCTGATATGGTTCTTTTCCCAATTGATCCTACACTGTAGTTCACGTCTCTCATAGCTTAATGTAGAAGTACTGTAGATTTATTTAAATTGTTCCATTCATGATGTGTTAGGCATAACAACCACTACTTAATTAACCATGTATATTTATCTAAAACATAATGTAGAACTACAATATACAAACGGCTAACCCGAGTATAAGAGCTTCGCTCGCTTCGCTCGCTCAGCTCAATAAACATTATGTATCCTTGTCATAAAATAATTTCTGAATTTTAAGAAATAAAAACCATATACAAATTAGTGAGTGCACATAAATTATGACATATATAAAGGTAACCAAGAAAGTTCTGTCGCTCTTTCACACACTACATTCGAATGCCGATGTCACCTAAGACGTAGCTGGAAGATCAAAAACAGTCCACAAAGCATTTACAATCTTCTTCAAACGTTCTGAAAGGCCATGGATTCCATCGCGGTAGAATTTGGTAGGCAGTGAAACGAAGAGGCATCAAGCGCATTTTGACCTCTACTAGGGATTTGGACTGGCGTCCTATAAGGTGATTGTCCAAGGAATAGAACACGTGATAATCGGACGGTGCAATGTTCGGGGAGTATGGCCGATCCAATAGTGTTTCCGATCCTAGCCGTAGAAAGGTGTCCCGTGTCATCCCAGCCACGTAGGGCTTAGCATTTTCCGGTAACAGGAGAAACCCTTTGTGATTCAGAAGTGCTGGCTCCAGAGTTTTGAGTTTTCCTTGAACACGGCTCAACTGCTGACAGTAAACAGTTGCATTGATGCTCCGACTCGCTGGTACCAGTTTCCGATACACGATGCCGCAAGCAGTCTACCAAACACACAGGAGGACCTTCTTCTGATGCAGTGCATGTTTCGGCTGCTTTGGAACCGGTTCATGGGATGCTAACCAATGATGACTGTGCCGTGGAGCTTCGTGCACGACCCACTTCTCATCACAGGTCAGCACCCTGTCCAGAAATGGCTTTTTCCTCAGACGAGACAGCAAAGAAACACAGATGTGTGCTCGCGTTGCCTTCTGGCCCGGAGTCAGATCATTGACCCAACTTGTACTGCTTCCCAAGTTGATGGAGATCTTGCCGAATGGTTTCTGCACTCACCCTGAATTGTAGTCCCAGTTCCTCACATGTCTGCTTACTGTTCGCTTCAATTGTTGCCTGAAGATCTTTTATACATGTGTTGGTTTTCCAGCACGTGGTGCGTCTTCGAGTATTTCGTCATCGTCCTTAAACTTGTTAAACCACCGCTACACTGTCCGCGTTGTCACGATACCCTCACCAAAGGCCTGGCATATCTCCCACTCCAATGTAGTGGCGTTTGACACCAGTTTGAACTTGTACAATACACATGTCCTTATGACGCTCTGTGAAGGTCTCATGTTCACTCTGTACTTACGCAAGTTCACGGTGTAACTGAACAGTCACAACCAGGTAGTATGTTGGATATACCCACACCAACAACTGACCTTTGCCTTATCTCCATTCGCATTCAACTCACTGTGTGAGGGCCAATTGAACACAGACGTCCACAAAAAACGAAAAACTTTCTTGGTTACCTTTATACTTCATTTATAATGTCTGTTCATTCTAGATGAAGATATAAGCATAGCGTATTTTTCTTTACTATCTCCTCTAATCTTGGGGGGGCGGTGGCTCAGTGGTAGAGCGTTCACCTCCGGTGCTGGGGGTCCCTGGTTCGATCTCAGCTTGCGCCGTGTGGACTTTGTGGTGGACAAACACTGTGCTCGTGGGTTTTCTCGGGGTTCTCCCGTTTCCTCCCACTTTCTTCATTCCACCATTTCATTCATTTCTCATCTTTACCGTCTCCTTTAGCCTAACCGGCATAATCGTGGGACGTAAAACTTAAAGATTTCATTTCATTTTCCCTCTACCAACATAGGCAGGCTATCTTAACCAGCATAGGCATAACTCTTACTTATGAAACATTTCTGATCAACCAACTCTTTATTTCCTTTCATCTCAACAGATACATTGAACTTCGAAACATCAAACAATTCGGATTTGGTTGAAGTGCATTACACATGCAATTTTTATTCTTTATTTGTACAATATTTTACGCCAGTATTACCTGTATCGCTAAGCTGGAGAAATAACTGATGACTAAAATCAATCTCATACATTAAAAAAAAAAAAAAAAAAAAACATAGTTTACAATTGGCGATTCCTTCACAACGTACATTCGCCTAATGTCCCCTCGGGATTTGTGTAAAATTGATTCAAATGCAAAGTTCGCCGTCCAATGTGCATTGTGTTAATTTTAGCAGACCATACCGGTAATTTGTATATTTATGGGCCTTCATATATATCTGGAATTCAATCTTACACTATTGTAACACTAGGACACAAAAGTGCTTTTATTTTCTTTACAGACTTTCCCAACCTTTCCCACACTGCGGACCACTTTAGAGTCTACAATGCACGTGAAGGACCCCTCGCCATACATACAGTTAGTGTATACATATATATACGGAGTGTCTGCTACGTAATCGGGTGGTCCTGGGTTTGAAACGTGGGGCCGGATACCTTGACTAAGATGTTGCAAATATGTAATAAATCCAGTACGTAAACAAAACTAAACCACAATAGCCTATTCACCAGATATAGAAAAAAGTTTTTTTTTTTTTTTTTTTTTTGAAAAAATAAAATAAAATGTATTAACTTAAGCAAGTTAACATGGTAATAAGTGTATGAGTTAGCGAGGTACACAACTTCAGTCAATGTGATGGTTGATGTTGTCTTTCAGCCACTAACTTGGAAATGTCAGGATCAAATGAAGAAAAATTTAAGCGAAGATCCGCCTTAGTATCAATTCTATTCCTGTACTTATTCTTCAGATAAGAAAGAGCAGAAAACGTTGATTAACAAAGGAATGTCATAGTAAATAGCGTTAAGCCCCGTATCGTCCCTTCGGAGGTTTCAGGATACATTGATCGCTCATGCAACCTGAAATCAATTAGTATGGAGGACGAATATTTCATTTTCATAACGGAGTCACACGAAAGTTCCAGCAACTGACTGTCATTATTAATTCGATCAGTTGCTTTAAAATGGTGTATTTTTCACCAGAGTGTATGCGTTTCTTAGATTGCTTGAGGACTCCCTGAGATCGTCTTGCAGATCCCTAGGGATCCACGGACCCCAGGTTTGGAAAGGCTGCTTTAGATATAACTGAACATGAATGTGCGCATATGCAAACCAGATTGGATCAAGTACTGCTTCTCTGACACATTTTATTCACCCAGGCCACCATCTTGGATTCAAATTTCGGATTTTCAGATGGGAATAGGTAGAAGTCATACATCAAATTCATATACAGCCTTCTCGGGAGTTCATTAGTGTAGTGAGTTTTACCGTAGTTTGTACCGTGTGCAAGGTATTTCATGTTAAATGTTAGGTAATGTACCAGTGAATTACCGAGAAAATTGTACACGAATTTGATGTATCATTTGCACCTATTCCCATTTGAAAAACCGAAAGTTGAATCCAATATGGCGGATCAAAGATGCCGGTCGGGGTGGGTAACATTGGGTAACATGTGTTAGAGAAGCAGTACTTGATCCAATTTGTTTGCATTTGCCCACATTCATGTCCAGTTAATCTGAAAAAAACTAAAAGCAAATTTGTACCCGAACGTTACAGTAGTGTATGATTAAATTCCGGATATTTGAAGGCCACAAATATAAAAATTACCGGTAGGGTCTATGGGCTGCTAACATTAGTACAATACAATTGGGCTGCGGAGAACTTTCCATTTGAATCAATTTTACACGAATCTCGAGGGGACACTTCGCGCATATACCTTGTCCAGGAGTAAAAGTGCGGGGTAACGCTGGGAAACGCCGTCCCTACCTCCAAAAATTATGTAAGGCGTCTCCCCAGTTCGTAAGAAATTGCAATGGACAAAGATAGGCAGGGCACTGCGTGACGTCATGCCGTTATCTACCATCCCCCTACCTTTTCAGATCCACTTTTACCTCTGAGCTTGTCAGATGTACGAGTTATTATTTCCAATTTATTCTAATATTATTTCCTTCTGCATCCTACGCTGAAAGAGAATCATAGTGTGAACACGAACTAATTAATTTATTTACTCTACACTTGAATTTTTTCTAAACAAAAGAAACTAAATACTCAGAGCAAACGTAAATTCCATTAGAATATTCATGAAAAAAGAAATCTCTTATCAGAGAGAGATTATTTGTTAAAAACATGAGGCTATATGCAACCACGACTGCTCTGGAATGATTGTGGTTGCAAATATTACAGGATGTAAAAAAGTTCTAAAATAATATTGTGTCCTTCGTAGGCAAATACAAACTGTAGACAGAAATCCCTCTACAGGCGTACACGTAGCCAAAACCACATTTGAAAACTAAATATTTGAAAAGTTATTTAATATATTTAAACTTTCCCACAAATCGCTCTTTTTTTTTTAAAAAAAAAAAAAAGGTTTCTTTCTTTGCGTTTTTATCTAAATGGGCTTGTAATTAGAGCGTCCGCTTTATATTTGGGTAGAAATGTTCAAAACTCACATTAACCTAGAAAATGAAATTTCAACAGAGATTGGCAGTAAACTTTCGTTGAGTGAAAAGTTTTGTTTGTTTGTTTGTTTGTTTGTTACGAGCTAGATAAAGTTAGGAAAATGATAATGACTAGAGCAACCCACATTGTACTTTATTTTCTTAATAATTATGCTTTATTTTCTTGATAATTATGCTTTATGTTTTTGTAAATTATGCTTTATTTTAAAATTGTTTTTATAAAATAAATGAACGCAAATATTGTTTATTCTTGGTACCTTACTTTGGTCTATTTTTTTAATATTTAATACTTCACAATTTCCTCCATACGGATGATAAGTTGATTTTTTTTTTTTTTTTTTTTTTGTGGCAGTAAAGTAAATTTTTAAGATAATAGAAAGTTATGCAAGTACGCTTAAGAATAAGAATCTAATCATTCTAATCTGTTCATCTGCATCATTCTCAAGAGGTTGATTAGTTACGATTAAGATTAGGAATTAGATTTCTGGGCTTCAAACATCTATAGCCATGTTAAGATGAGAGATAACGTCGCTCGGCGATCACACTATTCCCTCGGAGGAAAGGGAAGCAAAACGGAATTGGGAAAGGAAGGAAGCAGCCTGTGACCTGTATGCTAGGTACCATCCAGGCATTTGCCTCATGTGAATGAGGAAAGCTTCACTCAGAATGACTGTCTTGAAAAATCTTTTATACGTTTTTGACCAAATGTCCCCACCGGGAATCGAAACCACTCACAACAAAGGGACGAGCATTAGCGACTGCGCTACTCGGAACAATGGTTGGTTAGTCGCAAGTTTTAGGTGATCCTTGAAATTTTCTTAACAGACACGACCTTTAAGAGTGCAGAATCCAATTGAGCTCAGTGGGGGCGCGGTGGCTCAGTGGTAGAGCGTTCAACTCCGGTGCTTGGGGTCCCTGGTTCGATCCCAGCTCGCACCGTGAGGACTTTGTGGTGAACGAACACCGTGCTCGTGGATTTTCTCGGGGTTCTCCCGTTTCCTCCCACTTTCTTCATTCCACCATTTCACTCATCTCTCATCATCACCGTCTCCTTTAGCCTAACCGGCATAAGCGTGGAACATTAAATTTAAAGATTTCATTTCATTTTTTTTTTTCAATTGAGCTCAGAGAAACTTTTCTCAGCTGAAGCAGATTATGACTTTTTCTGGTTCAAATTGAACAGTCACCATGAAATAGTTAAACTTTGTACTATAAGGCGATTTTAATGGTTGTTCTGTTTCTCACATAACTGCAGTTACATTCTTAAGTTTCATACAAGCTCTTAAGTTTCAAACTTCAATGTAGGCATGTAAGAAAACAATTTTTTTTAACTGTTTGAAATATCCATTGTTGAAATGCCTAGCTGAAATTAAAACTTTTTTAAAAAAAGTAAAACAATAAATTTAATTCCTGGTTACAATAATTAGACTAATAATTCAACGGACAGTTAATATTCTAATAGCAACCTTTTGTTTTCCATATTGTATTGTTTTGTTTTATATACTAGTTGAACTGTCCGTTCTTCGCACGAGGAGAATAAGTTTATGAAAAATGTTTGAATTCCTTTTGTCCCTTTGAATGCGCATTTCAAAAACCACTAGTGGATGTAAACCAATAAGATATTCTTTTTAAGTATAAATTGTTACCCTCCCCCTTAGGATACGCCCTTTAATGAAAGTTACATGACAAAAACCTCTCTCGAAGTAGATGCTGAGAATATTCTAAAATTCATTTCAAACTATTCACCCGTTTTTCCGTGATGCGATGACAAACAGCAGACAATGTAGCTTTCACCCTTACGAGTATGCAACCTCAACTTCCTCAATGCCACTTTGGCTGCATGCCTCCAGTGATACTTTTCGCTTATTTTTTTTTTTAGCCCAAAAATCGTTTTTCCCCTTCCCCTGCCCTAGTCTTATCTCCATAGTATTTTTTCCCAAATTGTAAGTCAAAAGAATACCAAGTTTGAAATTGCTTCAGATGTTCGAGAGTTATGTTGTTACGCCTTTTCTGCGATAGGGCTGTCCAAAATCGCATATTTTATTAATGTTCAATGGGTGTACAGATTATTCTCTGCAGGGCGAAATTCCCAGACATACCATCAACCGAATTTTCAGATATGCTCTGACTTTATCATTGGTCCAAAGTAGGCAAATGATAAGCCTTGATAACAGTAAACACAAAATCCTTTGGCGCAATGTCGGAAGTGTTAAGGATCGTCAGCAGCATGGTCTCTCGTACTTGGGAAAACGCATGGTTCTATGTTTTCTTTCACGCTTATAAGTGAAGAAAACGTGAAATATACCGTGACGAAATACATATCATCATACGTTATTCCGAACACAAAGAAGCAATGAGCTGTCGGTTCCTAACACTTCTGCCTTCCTTCCGAAGCATTGGATGTCCATTGTTGTCATGGTTTACCTCCTGCCTACTTTGGGCCCTTCTTGAAGTCAGGATATATCTGAAAACTATTGAAAACATATCTGAGAATTACACCCTGTAGAGAATACCCTCTACACCTATTGACATTTGATGAAATATGCACTTTTGGATTGTATATGCGTGCCTTCCTTTACGCTGATAAGAACCACCATCCACAGTTTCTGGAATTCGAAATAGGGCCTATTGAAATTTGGCTTTTTCACGATTTTGGACAGCCTTATCTCTGAAACTATACACTTTTCGCCATAGGTCCATATGAACTTTTTCTCTTATTTTGATGTGAGGAATCACCTTTTAGAGTTTGTCGGTATAGTTCCTTAACACCCTGTATATATAGATTTACTCAGCTTCTTTTAGGTTGATGCTTCTTACTTTTTTAGGCTCTTTATACATCCCTTAAGAGCCTGAAGCAGTATCTAACCACAATTGCTCGTATTACAGGATATAGGGCCTAACACATTATTTATTTATTTATTTATTTATTTGTAAAAGGCATACAGGATTACAATCCTACAATAGCCTTATTAGCATAATATTTTAATACGATACCATTATTCTAAAATAAAATAGCCAAGAAAGTAAAATAAAATAAGCAAGCTACAGACAAAACGAGACAAGATAAAAAAAAATACAAAATACAAATAAAGTAAAGATACAACAAACAAAAAATAAATGTAAATATAAGCACTTTCCTGCAACTTGTACATATATTAGAAATGCACTTCAAATATTAATTTGAATTCATTATTTCAATTTCAATTCACAAATATTAATTTCAATTCAATACTATTCCATACAAAAGGACATACCAATAATGTTTTAGTTAGTGTTTTTATCTTTTGAGTGTACACATTACCAGCAAAATCCATTTCAAAACATTAAGCCAGAGAGCTCCAAATCCATACATAATTGTTTAATTTTTGCATGAAAATGTGATTCAGTATCAAAAAATATATCACAATATTTCGACACAAAATTATACAGTTTTAAAGTTCTAACAATCGATGAATTTTTGTATTGAGTAGTTCTTGAAAATGAAACACAAAAGTAGAGATCGTATCTAGGCCTAAGGCCTGGTACATATAAGGAAACCTGAGAGAGTAAAGAAGGGCAATCTATTCTATTGTTGAATAGTTTTTTTTTTTTCCAGAAAAATCAAGGACAGTACTGATCGGCGAACTCTGAGTGAAGTTAGCCTAAAGTATTCTCTTAGTATAGTATTGGATAAATAATATGGGCAATATCTATTATTAACCTTGTAGTACAGAAACCTTAAAAAATTATTTTGTATATGTTCTTCATAATATGGATTCCAAATAATAGCTGCATAATCCAATTTACTCCTAATTAAACTATTATAGAGAATTATAGGAATTTCTGGTTTCTTAAAATACTTAGTATTTCTAATTATAAATCCTAGCAACTTGTTTGCATTACTTACTAACTCCTTATAGTGAGTTGTAAACGATAATTTTGTATCAAAATAAATTCCAAGATCTTTAATTGAATTAACTTCCTCGAGTTGACAATTATCAATTGAGTAATTTACTGTAGATTTTTTCTTCCTTGTGTAAGACATAACTTTGCATTTGTTTATATTTACAGTAAATGAATTTCTAGCACACCAGGCAAATATGTTATTAATGTCTGACTGTAATATTATTTGGTCATTTTCATTGTTAATTGTTCTATACAATTTTAAATAATCGGCAATAAAAAGACTCTCAGAATCCTTGACTATGTCTGGCAAATCGTTAATCATAATTAAAAATAACAACGGACCAAGATTAGATCCTTGTGGGATTCCTGAAGTAGCAACGAATTCTTGAGAAACTCTATTATTGAAAGATACAAATAAATGTCTTTTGTTTAAGTAGGAACAGAAGAACTTCAGTAATTTTTCTGAGAAACCAAAATTGTACATCTTTTTTATTAGAATCTCGTGATCTACTCTATCAAATGCTTTTGCAATATCCATATATATCACATCCACACGTCTATTTGCATCTAACTGATCATAAATACATTTTACAAAACTTAATAAATTTGTTATTGTTGATTTTCCAGATACAAATCCATGTTGTAGCTGCGATATTCCCAATTTAATATGTTCATAAATTCTGCCATACAGAATACACTCAAATACTTTAGCTAATGAATTAATAATAGAAACCGGTCTGTAATTCGAAATTACGGATGAATTTCCTGATTTTAAAATGGGAGTAACAGTAGATGCCTTCCATCTACTTGGGAACTCACATGTTTTCAAAGCCAGATTAAAAATAAACGTTAATTGTGGAGTTATTACTTCAGAGCAACCCTTAATAATGTATGGCGGAATACCATCTGGACCAGCCGATCGTTTAGGCTTCAACTTTTTCTTAATATTACGTAGAACTTCTGCACTAGTTATTGACCCAATATTCAGAATATCGAAGTTCAAATCCTGATTTGTTTCAGAAAATTTAATTTCCTCGGCATCATATTTAAAATTAGATTTCACAAGAACTGAGGAAAACTAGTGAGCGAAAGCATTAGTAGCTTCCGCATTTGAATATGAGAGATCTTCTAAAGTATAAGATGTATGTAAGTTACGAGAAGTTTCAAACTTTTAACATAATTCCAAAATTGCTTAATATCTTGTTTTATTGCATTTCCTAAATCATTATGATAGGCACGAAACGCTATTTGAGTACGTCTCTTAATGTCTGACCGCAACTCTCTATACCTCTTATCATGATAATTAGAATATTTGCCCTTTCTCGCACATTTATCCTTTATTCTTATGTCTTTAATTAAATCTTTGGTAAACCATACCGGATATTTTGACTTTGAAACATAGCTGCATTTTGGAATACAATAGTCGAAACAATTATACAGAGATCAATATAAATAATCCACAGCTTTATCTACATTATTGAACTTATATAGATGTTCCCAATCGTGGTCTCGTTATTAGTCTATAAAGTAAGAGGAAATCGGCTCTTTTATAATTGTAATATTCTTTTTTGAATTCTTCTTCTACTCTACGTTCAGTGTTTAAGGAAAACACAAGATTCAGACAAGGGTGGTGAATATCCTCAATAACCAAAGGAAAGCTATCTCTTTCAATTACCATCCTAATATTACTAAGTACTAAGTCTAATGTTCTATTGTTACCATTCGTCACATTATTGTATGATGTTAAATTTAGCAAACTTGCACGATTAGCTATTGAGTGACATGAAGTAGAGCCATTCATGAAATTATAATTTGTTCCATTTATTTCACTTAATTTAAAATCACCTAAGATAATACAGTCTGATGATACGATATCTATATCACTTTCTAAATAATTAATATAATCCGTATAGATGCTTCTATTAAGAGCCCGGCAAATGCACAAAATACTCACACCGCTCTGTCTGTTTTCAGCAGCCCATAAATTTAAGAAAACAGGTGTCTCTTGGTTAGAAAGAAAAAAAAAAGTTATCAAATGTCCCTTTTTCTCCAGATTTTTTTTTCATTCTTAAATCTCTTTTTAAGTGTCAATGTGTTCCCTTAGAATTTGCTACCATGTCAATGGTTTTTTTTCTACCTTGGATAAACAATAATACACGTAGCGAACATAATTTCGATGAAAATAAAGAGCCCGGGTCTTTCTCTCCAAGAACCACGACGAAACAAGATAACGTTGTAGTTGGGAGGGAAAGATGCCAAAAATAATGTGAGTCGAGAGCTGACAAGTTGAACACACGCCATCTAGCTGATCGAAAACTATTTGACTAGCACCTGACATTTTAGTTTCAAATGGGAGCTGGGCATTTTGTGCACACATGTCATTCAGACAGCGGTGCAAATATGTCTTCAGTATTGGGGGGACGGGTAAGATATTTTTTTTTAAAGCGATGTTCAAAATATTTATGAAGTTGAAAAAAAATGCTGTGGAGGATCAGGGGGGCAGAGTTGTAGACTGAATATAAAAATCCGTGCTAAGTACCAAAAATAGGAAAGCTTTGGTTTAATATAAAAATGTTCCTAACACTACTCAATGAAAAAATGGACATCTAATATTCACTGTGGAAGTAGTTGAAATAATTCCCAGAAGAATGCGCGTGTCTCTATGTCTCATCAGTTCTGAAGGAACATCTGGGCTGTTTACTCTATATTTTCGGTTTGATACTTAACACAGATTTTATATTCAGTCCACAGTTGTCTTCAACATTGGAAGGTGGGCAGATTTGTGGCTTATTCTGGGGGGAGCGGGGGGGGGGGAGATGAGACTCATATTATGAATCTGATTTCTGATGCGAACCTGTTGTATATTTTATATCAGGCGATGTAGATGAAGTAGTGGTACATATCAGTATTAGGTCTACAAATCAGTGCTGTGAACACATTCTGAAATCTAAATACATGAATATTTATAATTGGTATGTTTCTACTTAGGCAAAAATTCATTTCAAATCGTATTATTGGAGGGACAATCCCCCAGTTCCAAGATTGGGGGGAGCATGTCCCCCTCATCCCCCCGGGATTTACGGCAATGCTCTCAGATCAAGTAAAACATGATAATTAAGTATAAAAGCAGATCGACATATTGGAACTCATATGGATATGGTCTGAAACTTAAAACAAAAACAAAAAAAAAAAGTTTAAGGAAACTATAGGAGATTGAAATTATGCTAATCTAGAGACAGAATGACACCGGAAAGACGTCATCTGACTTTCTTGGTTCGTGCTTAGGGAAGAAGCGGAAAGCTGAAGAAAAGAAAGAAAGAAAAAAAAACACCAGAAGGTTGGGTTGGGATAGCAATAAAATCGATAAAGTTCTTGGAAGAGTCGAGAGTCAAAGCACTAAGTTAATCCACAGACAAGATTATCAAAGAGCCTGAGCAAACGGAGTCATTTAGCTCCTCGCGAAGAGCCCAAATCTGTAGATCGAAGCAGAAAATTCCTACAATGCAAGTACTCCTTCCCTTTCCGCCTAAAAATAATCATTTTTTATTAACTCTCGGTTCCTGTGCTATTACTACGTAAGTAATACGTTGATTCAAAATTTTCTGCTATCTTTACCCTTGGTTACAATGGAAACTGACTTATATTAGGGAAACTTTGAGCCAATTAATTAAGCATTAGAAAGTTATTTTATCTCATTTGTTAGTTATCTTCTGATCTTCTGAAACTTTCAATTTTTTCTTTTTTCTTTAACTAATTATTAGTTTTACTGGTTAAAGTTTGTTCAAGTTTTGCTTTATCCTTTAAAAGGAAGTTTATTATACTTAGAAAACTTGAAACATTAAAAATCTGTGCAAATGCTTTTAGTAAGTGGCGTCTACGATCATTGTTCGTAAAGTTGTTTGTTATTTTTTTGTTTCTTTTTTTTATGAATTCAGTAAATCTGTTTAATAAAGGTGTTTTATAGTTGAATAGTATTGACTTAATCGCTGACGTAATAATAATAATAATAATAATAATAATAATACAAAAATATAGTCTGTGAGTAAGCTAATTTGTAATAGTACGTAGTCATATAATAGATGGCGCTAACAGCACTATCTGTGTGCCTGATGCCAATAGATGGCACTAGTGTGTAGGAATTTGCCGATTTAAAACTATTGAAATGAAATCTCAGTTTTGGCATCCACCATTTTGTGGTGTATGCTAAAGGAGAGTTGCGCACGATACGATAAATAAGGTTTTCTCACGAGATGAGAAATAAGGTTTTCTCACGAGACGAGAAATAAGGTTTTCTCACGAGACGAGAAATAAGGTTTTCCCACGAGATGAGAAATAAGGTTTTCTCACGAGACGAGAAATAAGGTTTTCTCACGAGACGAGAAATAAGATTTCCTTGTCTCGTCTCATAATTTTTTCTTGAATTCTCGTCTCGTCTCGATTCTCGGAAATTTTTTATCGTGTTGTCTCGTTTTGTAAATTTATGAACAAAATTCATGTCCTGATCTTTTTCTTCTTCATGGGAGGGTCACCGTAGCTCAGTGGTAGAGTGTTTATCTCTGGTGCGTAAGGATCTCTGGTTCGATCCCCGGCCAAATAAGTTTGTGGTGGACAACATCGTGTTCGTGGGTTTTCTCGGGGTTCTCCCGTTTCCTCCCGCTTTCTAATTCCATCAATTCTCCCATCATCCTTCTCTTGCCTTGATAATCCGTCTTCCTTAGCCTCAAGGGCATAATCGTGGGACGTTAAACTCAAAGATTTTTTTTCCACATCAACACTCGCCTAATAGAGAGAATGAGTAACTGAGGAAAATATCATTGAAAAATCTCTGTCAGGATTTTTTGATCCGCTTGATTCAGGATTTCTGAATTACAATAAAATACACTTCTATTTTGCTCATAGTCATTCGACAACATATACCGGAAAATATTTTTTTGTAATATGCTTTTGGAAGTAAAATAATAATTTAATCTATTTTTTTGTACAAAAATGGTTTAAATGTGGAGTACGGTGGCTCAAATGTAGAGCACTTACCTCTGATGCATGGGGTCACCGGTTCGATCTCTGACCAAGTAAATTTGTGATGGACAACATCATGTCCGTTTTTTTTCGGGGTATCCCCGTTTTCTCTCACTTTCTCATTCCACCAATTATTCCGTCATCATTCACTCGCCTTAATCATTTATGTCCCTTAGCCTTTAAGGCATAATTGTGCGACTGAAAGAAAGAAAATTAGTTTAAAGTCTTGAAAATAAAAATAAAGATTCAAATGTTGATATTTTTTTAAAAAATTAAGATTCAGAATAAGATTTCCAAAGAATGATTTTTCTTTTTTTCTGTCCTTCCTTTAATTTTTTCTCTGCAACATCAATGAGGAGGACAATATATATATATATATATATATATCATAGTGTTCAACAGAGCTAATCCCAACTGGCTCAGTCTTACGAAATTTGACCTTGTACACAAGTTTGTGAAATTTTAACGAGCGTATATCTTTGGTTCCCAAGTTATACGTAATATAAAAAAATCAAATAAAGAACATCTTTTTACGACGATTCTTAAGTTTTAGTAAAGCGTGGACCATAATCATGTATATGTTGTTATGACTAAGTGCAATATTTGTAGTTCTGGATAAAAAGTTTCGATATGGCAACACTGTGTATCCTGAGAGTGGGGATTACGATCACTAGACCTAGAATAGTTAGGGTATGCCAGACAGGATAGCGGAACGATGGGTTTGAAACATTCCCGAATCACTGGATCAGTCGACATGGGTCTGTGGAGGGTTAGCTCAATATGTGGATTTGACAGCACCTGATTTCTTTCTTATGAGGTGTTTTAACCCATTCAAGCCCAACTTATTTTTGTTTCAGAATTTCGTAATTCTTTCTAAATTTATTGATTCTGACCTAATTTAATATAGTTTAAGGATTTTAGTGATAGCAGATGGATAGCAGGTCCTTATTGTAAAAGACGAAATAAATCTATAATAAATAACCTACTAACAAAAATTGATAAAAAAAATGTTCCCACTTGAGAACAGTGGGCTTAAATGGGCTAAAGGACAAAGTGTATCAATATCACATACGCAATGTGGTAGAAGCTATTACAAAAGAGTTCCACAGGATACTAATAGGGTCTGTCAAGCTGCTTGTGACAACATTGTTTTTCTCCAGGTATGTATCGTTGTCACATTGTACGATTTGGGTGTTCGTTGGTGGACCATGCCATGTAGAAGAGAGATTAAAATTTTTATAAGCAAAATAAGAGTAATGTGTTTATGTTCAAGTTATGTTGTTAGTTTCTTTACTGCAGTCTTTCAAACACCATATACATAATTATGTGTCAGTCCTAATTACTGTAAAAACATACCTTTTAATAACCGAAAATGAGTACCTTTGGACATGTTGAAACATTTTATGCAGTTATCATCATAGTAATTTCATATGCTCTCACTTTAACAATGCTGAAGGATACTAAGCGATAATTGTTGAAAGGAACATTTTACTCTTAATACTCATATACTATGCGTTTTTAATAACTCTGTACCGTCAACTTTCTTATAAATCAGAAAGTATTCTTCATGTCAAAGAACGGGAGAGATTAGAGATGAGTTTAGTGTCCAGTTTAGCGCCGAGGCTATATAAGACATATACGTTAACGTGAAATCTAAACTACAAAAGCTCCCGCTGTGAATCGAACCCGGGAGTTCCGCCCGATAACCTTAAAAGAGTTTGACAAGTATCCTCCCGTCATAATCAGTTAAATTGGTTTGGTATGAGGAGTCATTAATGTTGGAATATCTCAGTTGTGCCTGTTTTCAAACATTCTGTGTTATACATACATATTAATAAGAATTTTAGGAATGATTATAAAAATGGATCAAAAGATTGAGATCTGGCCAAACAGAGGCCACAAAATTTTTGAACGTCTCCTAAATCGAGTTTTCGTATTTTCTACGAAAAAAAAAAAATCATACTGAGTTAAGTGATAGTTTGGATTTAGCCTACACTATATGTAGTTGTCCAGATATAAAGCCTACAACAAAATTTGTGATTGAAATATCTTTCGATCCAAAAAACGAACCAAATATTTCTTTATAAATGGGACCTTATATCAAACAAACGAACAAAATTCTAATATAGATGAACACGTGTTGAGAAACGCATCTCCGAAATTAAAAGCTGACGAATATGGTGTTACAAATAATAAAATGCAACTTCTAGTCTATATAACTGAAAAACTATTGTAGCTCAAAAGTAGCTTGACAATTTATTTCAAAACAGATATCAATCCTAGCTAATTATCCTTGTTTCAGAGATCTTCCATACCAGCGAAACAAATTTTGTAAAGTAACCATTGAATATTAGAACACAGTTTTAACCTAGAAGCTGGTCGTGTGGAGAGTTTATACGATACGAGCGAATAATATTTGAAAGTAATTTCAGTCTTCAGTTATTGATCGCAATTGTGCAGTAGGACTTGCACGGAATACGAATGTTCTTTACAGGAGTTACAGAATCACGCAAAACATTTTTTTTTCTTTTCAAAGAAAAATGGTTTGAATATTTTATTCGGATCCAATTTATAATTTAATTCTTCTTGACAGTTATAAACATGGTTCCATTTACGGGGTGCTCGGTGGCTCAGTGATAGAGTGCTTAACTCTAGTATGTGGGGTTCCTGGTTCAATCCCTGGATAAGTAAGTTTGAGGTGGACAATATCGTGTCTGTGGGTTTCCTCGTGGTACTACCGTTTTCTCTTACATTTTAATTCCACTATTTTTTCCACCATGATTCACTTGCTTTAATCATACGTCTCCCTTAGCCTAAAGGGAATAATCGTTAAATTAAAGGATTTCATTTTATTTTGTATCCATTGACAAAAAAAAAAAAAAAAAAAAGAAAGAAAGAAAGAAAGAAAGAAAGAAAGAAAGAAAGAAAAGAAAGAAAGAAAACACGTCATATTTAAGATGTGAACTATCTGGAATGTAATTTTAGCTCGTTCTGGTTACAAATAAGAATGGCTGATTTTTTTTTTTTTAAGAAAGATCGAACATTAAGTTTTTGTAAAATGAACATGTTGAAAAAAAACTTATAAAACTGATCACTGCATTAGTAAGGAATGCCAATAAAACGAAATTTCTAGTTGAATATCTCACGATTATACCTTTTAGGTTAAAGGAGAGAGGTGATTATTGACAATAAATGGTTATGACATGAGTGGTGGGTTGAAAGTGTAGGTGAAAATGGGAATACTCCAGAAAATCCACTGACACCTTGTCCACCACAAATTCTCATGACCTGGGATTGAAGTAGGAGCTCCTTTAATCAGAGGTAAGCATACATAGAGCGCACATACAGTATGCGGCAAAACACACAGTACTAAAAATTCGCATACGGATTACGCGCAGGTGCAATGTGGTATGAACTGTGAGCGGCACATGTGTGCTTTGTATGTGGACTAATGTAGTGTGCGGTTGACGCGAAAATAATGCTACTCTCCAGCAGTGATGAAAATTTTCTGGAAAATTTTCCAGTTCATAAAAACATACTCCACTTATTCCTACATCGTTGTTTAGCCGTGATGTTAGGTGGAAAATTTTCTTCTATATTTTTCCGGAAAATTTTTCGTTCTAAACAAATATCAGTGATCAAGTAACAATTCCTCAGTAATCATGAAGTTGATTGAATTTATGTACAGAAATGTTAAAAAGTGAAAGATCGTTTAAAGAATCTGAAAATTTTCATGGGTCAGACAATTTTCAGTACTATGTACGAACAAGTGAAACAATTTTTCATGAATCGAAAAATTGTCTCTCCTGTATGGAAAAATTGAAGAACATTTTATGAGTCGGAAAACTTTCATCATTTTGAAGCAAAAAGTAAAAACTTTTGAATCGGGAAGTTTTATTGCTCTGTAGGAACAAGTAAAAGGAATTTTCATAGATCGGAAAATTTTCATGACGATGTACAAAGAAGTGGAAAAACTTTTCATAAGCCGGATAATTTTGTATATTATGTATAGTGATGTTAGGTGGAAAATTTTTCACTATATTTAACTGCACATTGAGCTATAAAATTCAATTCCTGTAGAGGAAAGTTAGACAGCAACAAATTATAATTTTCCAATTAGCTTTCGGGAACTGGAAAATTTTCTAATATTTCAAGTTGGGAAGTATCGGAAACTGGTACCAGCTGGTCAGAGCATCAATGCAACTGTGTACTGTCATCAGTTGAGCTGTATTTAAGAAAACCTCAAAATTCTGGAGCGAACACTTTTGAATCGCAAAGGGGTTCCTCTATTACAGGACAACGCTAAGCCTCACGTGGCTAGTATGACCCGGGACACCATTCTCCGCAGACATTGCACCGTCCGATTATCACGTGTCCTATTCCTTGGACAGTCACTTTATAGGACACCAGTTCAAATCCCTAGTAGAAGTGCAACATGCACTTGATACCTTCTTCGCTTAATGGCCATCAAATTCTACCGCGATGGAATTCATGGCCTTCCAGAACGTTGGCAGAAGGTCGTCGGTGCTCATGGAGACTACTTTTGATCTTCAAGGTACGTCATACGTGACATATTTATGTTCGAAGGTGTTGGGTGAAAAAGCGACAGAACTTTCTTTGTTACTTTTATACAAACAGAAAAAAATCCCTATCCGGGAGACATTTAAAACTAATTGCTTATTTTTTGAATAATTTATATGTAGTGACAGTAGGTGTAACATTTCATCAGAAAATAAGAGTAGAATGATAGCTGGTGCTGATAACGATGTGGTTTTTAAAATAAATTTTTCTCTTTTTTTTCCCACAAAGTCGATAAATCCAACACGATTGTCTACTCAAAGCATGAAGGCAGAGAGAAAGCAGGAAAAGCAACTTTAGCATTAACACAACGTACTGTGTAAATTTCCTTCGCACCCCGTTGTGAAACAAACAAACGTTGAATGGTTTTGACACCATCAGCTAATCCACAGAGAGTTACACTTCAGTCCTTTTTGAGTTCGATCATTAGCACGAAAACAAACGAACACACAAAATAAACTGTAAAAATAGGCATTTGTAATCAAGTTCGTAATAATAATAATAATAATAAAAAGAGCTTTTGATACACAAAGCTGATTTATATAAAGTTTATTAGGGAAAACAAAAACAAAATTGTAAATGCATCAATAAACCGGAAATTTCATTTCAAAACAGTAATTTTTCACCGCCTAATTACACATTAATTTCATTTTAAACCAATTGCACAACTACTCTCTCTGATATATGTTAGCATAAATTTATTTTGACATATTATCCAAAAAAAAATTTAAAAAAACGAGTTTGGAAATTAATTTGGTTGTGATAGTGACTTTTTTAATTATCTATTTGAAAGTGCAGTTGGTACTCGTACCAACGGGTTGGTTTATTTAACATAAGTCCTTAAGAGGCTTTATCACACCGCAATTAAAATACCGCTAATTTGTTTACTTTACTGTTTCTATGACATCAGTGACACCAGAAAGATTATTGTCGACTCTATGAAGAATGAAATCTTATCTTCGGAGTACCATGACCCAACATAGATTTAACTACTTGATGATTCTTCATTCCCACAAAGATCTTCTCGACAAAGTTATGAAATAACCCAGTACCATTGACAAGGAGCTCATATTAGTACAGAAGAAAGAGTCCCCATGCCGTAAACGTCGCCAACATCCAGTGGACCACTTGCCGGTAAATGTCGAACGTCGATATAGCGACGCGTCGAAGGATTGCCGCTAGTGTGTCACAAATGGCAGGGTTTCGTCAATTCGAAACCGATATCTAGAGTCGGGGTGTTGAAGTTACCACCGCGTAGCAACTAGGACTTCAATTTGGTCCACGCTCCTTCGATTCGTCACGGAGAATTGCGAAGGGACCAACACGAACTGTCGACAGTCATGTGCATGCGGTTATTATTATATATTATTTTAGCTGACGAATTTCCGTCAAGTGAGCCAAGAGTATCCCCTCCCTCTACATCATGAAGCAAAAAATCTTGAGATGAGTGCCTATAATTGTATGAATTTACATGGTAACTGTCGCCGATCATTAGAAAGCGAATATGGGAGAACAATGAAATAAAGTAAATAGACTTACGGCATTATGTTACAAAATTACAGGACGAACGCATTTTATCCTATCCCAAATGGTTATCGTTGACGGTTAAAGGAGCACGCGGATTAGCCAAATTAAAAAGACTTCAACAATTTACATCTCTGTACAAGCGATGTTTTTCTTTTTTTCATTGCCTCCGTGGGGATATGTAAACAGATTTTCCATTAGTATTACTAATCAATAACTGTTAAATATCCTCCAGCACAGATAAAATATAGTCCTCAAATCTTCTGATCATGGTGTTTGAAACTAAGTTGTAGGCTTCAAAGTATTTTTCACTGTAATATTCTTTCGGTGCTGAACATGACCAGTGTCGTATTTTGCCGTATCAAGCTTTTTAACGATTCTTCTCTGCCGTGGTAATGAAGGACTCAAATTTTCTGCGTTCTCCAAAACTTTATCATAAACTTCAACGAAGTCGTTAAGTTTCGACTGAAAGGAATGCTTGCTTGGTTATTTCTGCTGGTCTATTCGTCACTTCGGCTTCACCATTGATATTACTTTTCTGTAATTGTTTGGAACAATGTTCTGTCAAGGAAAATCTGAAAATATACACTATTACACAGGTATTTGTTATTGCCTTAGTTTTTTTTTTTTCTCGTACTCGTTCGTTCGTGGGATATGCGCCATGAATGATGTTAGAAATAATAAGATATTTCACCTCAAAGGGGATCTATAATGTTTAGTTTTCTCCATTTTTTTTTCAAAGCAAGAGGTTGTCTAATCAACCTAAACAAAGTCCTAACCTAAACCTAATCCTAATCAACCTAAGAAGCAGAAGTTTGTGGAGCAAGCAAGAGCTCTGTTCAACTATACTTGATTCTAGATCGTCGAAAAATCAAGTTTTTTTTTTTTTTTCTCGTTCATTTATCTATCTGTTCGTTGTCATTCACTCGATGGACACTGAGTTCAACAGGGCTTGATGAAAAGCAGAGAAGCAACAAAGCGAAAGCGAAACAATACTGACCATGTTCTTGTATTTTAATCTAAGGTCTGTGACAAACATCTTGGCATTTCAGCTAAACGAATAAAACGCAAGCTCTGGCGTGACGTTGTCAAGTGATAAAGGGGTGTGGCTATGGCTAAGCAGACAAACTACAGTGTGATCAGGTGACAGGAGATAGACGTGGATGTGTGCAAAATAAACGTGGCAATATCCAGGCCTCTCATTTGCTAGCAGCATTTACACGGAACTTGGAGCGCCGCCTTCAAATGCCAAGATGTTTGTCACGCCGTTTAGTTTATTTGGCAGAATGTTATCTCTACAGTGTTTGCATGGTAGTTGAAAGCGAAAGAACGAAGGAAAAATAAAAATATTGGGAAATAGGGATTGGGATGATGGATGAAAAACAAAAATAACACACACAGTCTTTGGAAAAAGAACGTTATTTTTATTATTACATCGTTGTCAATAATTGATTACACGGAAAACTGAAAGTGGTTATTCATTACCTGATTTCTATTATCGTTTTTAATACGTCGTGATTTTTTTTTAGTTGTTACTTCACTAAATATTGACCGGGCTATAGCTCGGGCGGTTCCGCTACCTCTAGCCCCCAAATAATGGCCAACATTTTGAACATCTAATGTAAACATATACTAACTTGAAGGTTTGTAACACATGTTTCAACAACAATTAAATGTAATTAAGAAGTATGATAGAATGTGTTTTTCTTAAACTGTATACATTTTTCTAGCGAAGTCTGTATCATGTAAACCTCTTCTGGACAAATGTAAAACTATGTTAGTTTGAATAATAGACGTGAGTTTTTTCAACAATTATTTCTTTATAAAATTATGAATTCTCATGTTGACAATAGTAATTTCTTACAAGAAATCAGATACATTTTGGTGTTACTGTATTTGATTATTTGCTTCCGGTATCAAAATCACAAGGAGAACACGATTCCACTTCATCCACTCCTTCTGTCCAAAAAGAAAGTATTTGTTTCAACGGCTGATAAGGACTTGTTTTACGCTTTACGGAAACTGCTATTTGTAACACAATCTGAAAAACAAATATACATGAAGTATTTGTGTTCAGTTATTTGTTTGTTATTAGTTTTGTTATTAGTAAAACAATCTACAGTATTCGTCGTACAAAGAGAAAATGCGATGCACGAAGTAATAGACTGAGTCAACATTAAAATTGCATTATTCTGTTTTACAATTTACTCACGCATACACAGTAAACAACACAGCGTAATTTGCATTCGTAACTGCGTCAGATTTCATTTATCTGTCGTTTTTGCTACGGAAGGAACGGCTGGGGGAGGGGAGGAGGAGAGAGATTGGGAAGACAAACATCAGAAATGGAATAGAAGATACTTGATAAATCGTTGGATATAATATCCAATTTCAAACTGGGAATTGAGAATGAGATTTGACAGCTCTACTTGTGAGATAAACTTAGGCAAATTGGTATTACATTCATTTGCAACTCATACAAACTTCTCTCTCTGTTTCTCTCTCTCTCTCTCTCTCTCTCTCTCTCTCTCTCTCTCTCTCTCTCTCTCTATTGAGATGGGATAAGGAATTAACATACGTAATGTTTGTCATTATCAACCAAGCAACTAAATAGTGTCTAAACTCTTTTAATTCTGTACTCTTTAAACTTAGATATGCTAAGTAAAAATTAAGATGAAGTTGTGAGGATATTATAGATCAATACACTGAGAAAAATCCGTAATCCGGACAGTGATATATTCTACAAATATACGGTATTCGTATGTTTACTACGGAAATCTGTACGAAGCATACGTTATTCACATGCTACATACGTAGTGCCTTTTCCCGCTTAGATGTTACATCATGCCGCCGCAGGATGTCTGACATCTAACAGTCTTCCGTATATTACATACGTATTCGTATGTTACATACGTCATCTATATGTTATATACGTCCATCTGTATATGAGATTCTTATCGCCTATATATAGTTCTTTATTTCATACGGAAAGTACGTATAGATGAAACACTCATACGGGAAGTATTATAAAATATACGTTTGCTGCAGGATGTTATATAGGGTTGTACGTTAAGTCCAAAAACTACAGGATTTACGCATGTAACCTACGTTTATACGTACGCTACATATTTTTTCTATGAATAAATAATTTTGAAAAAAACTAATGAATGTAGGTAGATGGATAATTGGTTAATTAATATAAAATGAGTAATTTGGATCCCTAATTGTCATAAATGACACCGAGGCTATATGAATCCTTGGCTAGGATTATCCGAACCGCGTAAGTTCGCGCAGAAATCGAACCAGTGGTCTTCCGCATCGAAGGCGCTTACGCTAGGAATGTAGCCAAGATGCAGTTAAGAAAATATGAATTGTGTTCAATAACAAGTGCATTGAGTTGAATTCTACAAAGGCAGAAGCTAAGCTTTACTGTGGAAACAATTATTAATTATTGTAAAGGAACTTAAATGCTGACAGATTTATTTACTGGCTTGAATAACAGTTGCTGCTTTGAATAATTACTGCATTGAGTAATGTGCAAGGGGGTATCGTAAAGTTTTAATTATCATAGTAAAAAAAATCAGGATGCAGGGATTGTTGTGATTTGTAGTTGTTAACCACTCTTTATATGGTCACCACCCAGATTTACACATTTCTCCAAGATTTCGTTCACTTTACGAATACTGTTATTGTAGAAGTCTGCACGTTGTGCTTTAAACCACTCTTCCACTTCATAAATGACGTCATCTGTGTTGTCGAATATGGCTACCATGCAATGGATTTTTCATTTTGGGAAACAAGAAAAAATCACTAGGTGTAAGGTCGGGAGAATAAAGCGGATGCTACAATACCTGGAAGCCACACGCCCTTACTTTGTCGACAGCAACTTGAGATGAATGAGCTGGTGCATTGTCGGCTAGGAGAAGAAAGCCTTTCTAGAGCATGTCGCTGCGTTTCGTTTTCAGAGTGTCGCGCAATTTGTCCAGGAGATTGCTGTAGTGCTTCTCAGTGACAGTTTTGTCCTTTTGCAAGGTAATCTGTCGAATTACTAATTCCTAAAACGGACAGTATGACCTTCCCCTTCATCTTTGCCTTTTTGGAAGGGGGGAATCAGCATGCTTCCACTGCATGCTCATGGTTTTGGTATCCGGATCAGACTGATATATCCACGTTTCATCCATGGTTACCAGATGCTCGAAGAATGTCATCCTCTCCTAACATCGTCAATATCTGTCGGGAAAGGCCACGCCATGCTTGCTTCTGAAAAGCTGTCAGGAAACGAAGAACCCAATGCACAGATACCATAAACATGTGAAGTTCTTCATGGATAAATTTCAACATACTGTCATAATTGAGACCAGTCTCATTCATAATCGTTTGCATGGTTACCCGTCTGTCTTCGAGGAGTAAACACTCCACTTTCGTCACGGTGGCCGCATCGTCTGTCAGGCATGGTTTTCTAGATCTTGAGTCGTCTCTGAGGAACATATCACCAGTTTGGAATTTCGTGTTCCATTTTACAATGGTGTCATAAGATGGACAATCATCGTCATGCACAGTCTTCATTTTGTGAATTTGTCTGGCATTATTACTCTTCAAATGCAGGAACTTTGTCCATCTTGCACTTTGGTCAGTTTTGACACACCTTGTAAAAAAATAACAATCATTAGAAACCAATTTCCTTAACCTCATGCATATATGAACAAACCATAACACTGACAAAATTTCATCATCATCATATCTTAATAAATTCCTGGTGATAATTAAAATTTTACGATACTCCCTCGTAATTATAATTGTAAAGTAAATAGTCTGAACAAATATCGGAAGTTAATTCCTGATTGCTTACAACGAGAATATTTGTGTATCTATCTATATATATTATTATTATTACACAATAATATGAGAAGCAAGGCTTTTATAAGATATTTAAAAGCTTACACTTCTTTTTATTTTGAAAGATGACTACAGGTATCCACTACATCACATTTGTTGAATATCTATATTTTCGTGTCATCAACTATATCTCTTCATGACAATCATATCATCTTGACAACCTATTATATATCCATGACAACCTAATCAACAATCTTTTTCTTTTTCAATATCTATTCCTGCTCACTTATTGCGCCTCTGATCATATTCATAAAACAAGTACAGATTGATAATATTATTACATCATTATGATATTGCGCCTCTGATCATTAATAACATCATTATGATCGTATCGTTATATGCTGCTGTGCTAATAGATATACCAATACCTCAGTATGTCTTTTATCTTATGGTTTAAATTGATGGTTGACTGAAACGACAAACCAATTTAGTCTTTTATAGTTATAGAATCAGAACTTTGGACCAAACTTTCTCCATTCCACTCTGATCCTCTAGAAGCGTGATGGAGACTGATTACTTTTCAGCCGCCGTAATCTTTTCCGTTTTCTAGCAGTATATTCTGTTGTTTTATTTTCGGAAATAGTGTCTACTTTTTTGACTATCACTGACCTAGTGACGGAAATGTCCTGCTTTTTAGTTTCCTGAATTATACTTATCCTCAAATTACCAACTGCGTTGTTAAATTTAAACCTTCACTTCCTGAAATTTTCTTTCTAATATATATATATATATATATATATATATATATATATATATATATATATATATATATATATATATATATATGAATTTTTTTCTGAATTTGGTTTCTTCACGCTCAGGAAAAGTATTTAATGCATTTATATGATAAATAATATACAGTAAGACGTTGATAATCCGAACTTCAAAAATCCGAACGCGGTCCCTAGAAGCTTTTAACATTTTGTCTTAGCGCTAGCGATAAACAAACAATAGGGTTGTCCGTCGACGTTGTGTGAAGTCAGTGTTTTTACAGAAGCTCATTCGTATGTAGCTCTTTTATCATACATATTTTTGTTTTTATTTTCCCCCTTAGGCCTATATAAGTTAAGTTTTAAGTGTGATTTACAAGAACAGTGTAATTTAGTGTACGAACAGGTTTTTCACAAACATTAAATGTAAATAATATTGTAATTACTATATATATTGTGTAACCACTGTATCGATAAAAGAACATACCGTACAGTATATTTAAGCCTAAATGGCATTTTCGAAAATCCGAACAATTTGAAAATCCGAACTACCTGTGGTCCCAATTAGTTCGGATTTTCGACTTCCTACTGTATTTCCATTGTTTTATATATTTACTCAACACTAGGATGCCTTAAAACGAGTTTGTACTCTTATGTTTAGATTCAACTGAAACCTATTCTGGATCTATTTTGAAAAAAATTCTAAATTATATTGGAAATATAAAATATACGAGCAAACAGTAGATTAATTCTAAATTTTCTTACTTTATCTTTATAGCATGTTATAGTCTTATACATTTTCATGTAAATTATCAAATGTGACTATGTAGAACGTTTTAACAGAACTCTTAAACAAAACATGTGGGAAAAATTTAGTACTAAAGGAGATTGTAAATGGATAGATATATTTTCCATTACAAGAATTGTTTAATGAGTATAATAATAAAGTACATAGAGCAATTGGCCTGTAAACGTTAATAAGGAAAATTAATTCTTTTCAAGTGCGTTCTGGCACTGCTTTTTACTAAACTTTTTTTTGCACAATTTAGTGTTTTTTTAAAAAAAAAAAAAAAAAGAAAGAGAAATAATGTAATATTTAATTTCAATTTCCGTCTGACGTAAAGGAAACAAGATCTTTCATAAATGTGTAATGGCAAATAACCCATTGAAAGGATTTCCAGTTAATATTTGCCTGCGATTTCTCGTCAAGTGTCACAGAGGATAAGCAAATAAAACATCAACCGGGAGAAAAAGGAAACTGACAAACGCCAGAGAGAGGGAGAGAGAGAGACAGAACTAATTCAAAGACAAATTTCGAACCTAGATCTGTTTGCAAATCGTAAAATGTGCAAATAACAGACAAGTGTTTTAGTCTCGTACATCAAACACACGGACGTAAAACGAAACGTTAGCTATCTTGGCATTTTATTTTTTTCCCCTGAATTTATTAATATTAAAAGTAAATAAATGTTGATCACACATAGTGGAGTAAGCCTTACCTCTTTGCTCATGTGTTTTTTTTTTCTACTCCAATTTAATTTCAGTTTAGAGACTTCCAAACTATGCTGTGCAAAGCCTGAGAAGGAAACCCTGGTTCGATGTTTGTGGATTTTCTGCAACTTTTTCTTTTTTCCTCCTACATTTTCATTCCTCCAATTATTTCGTAACCATTGATTTTTTTAAAGTTCTTCCCTTAGTGGGAATAGGTAGAGGTGGGAATATGTAAATTAGAGTCTGGAATCGACTCCCACTACCAATTTACTAAAAAATCTTCTAATAGAATACAACAGTATCTACAGAAATATTACAATATAACTTTCTTTAATGTGAAGTAGAGAAAAGGTAGCCAAAGACTGTACAGCTTAGGGCAGGATCTCTACATAGCTCCGAAGCAAGCTCAGCAGAGTGGAGTAGGAAACCCCAATGCTCCGAAGCAAGCAGTAAGGGGATTAAGAGTCACAGAGCCCCGAAGCAGGCTAAGCAATTGAGGTTGGGATCCTGACAGAGCTCCAAGCAAGCTAAGGCGGAAGGAAGGAAATTCCAGAGTTCTGCAATAAACTAGAGGCTTAACTTGGGTTTCTCCTAGAGCTCCAGGCAGGCTAGAAGAGGGGAAACCAATCGCAGACTGTTGACCGTCCGTTGAATGCTCTTCGTTATATAAGCTCTCCGAGCAACGGTTGTGCTGTTGCTCCATTATCGCCATGTAACTTGTAGGTAGTGCTGATTATCTATTGTTTGCTTCTGTAGCAATTCAACGTAATCTATTGTACTCCATCATAAATAAAAAAACACGTGGTTGTTATTTCCAAACAGAAGCACATGTGCTGTTTATAAACACAAGCACGTGGTGCATTGCTAGCCATATATATATATATATATATATATATATATATATATATATATATATATATATATATAGATAGATAGATAGATAGATAGATAGATAGATAGATAGATATACAGGCCAATTCAAAATGATGGCCCCGATTTAAGAAATTTGTTCTATGAAATGTAATATATATATATATATATATATATATATATATATATATATATATATATATATATATATATATATATATATATATATATATATATATATGCTATTGTAATACATGTACTAAGAAAGGTAAGCTGTCAAAGTTTGCCTCAAACACATCACAAGTTTTGTATGTGAACACCTCACGCAACGGCACACATCAAACCAATAGTCTATCTCCTGCTAAACCTTTAATCGCATGTAGCGGTCAATATTAGCAATTCATTTCATTTGCTGATGACTCGAAGCAGTAGAAAGTGGAAACACTGCGTGGAATCTAAACTTGGAAAGTTAACCTGAAGTTGGATGTTTGTGATGAGAAATGAAGTGGTCGATTTTCTATAATCACTGAAGACGAAAGTTGACGAAAACGTTAAAGAGAAACAGACACGCGGCCATCTTCGAATAGTCTAACCCTTTTCTATATCATTTCATCGCTCATAATGCTTACTCCTACACTTTGCTAATAAGGCGATGAATTTCAGCTGCTTTCATGCCTTAAGTACTATAAGTACTTGCGCCGAGTCGTGAAGCTTGGGATCTAAACCAACCATTGCTTGAAGTCTGATACATCGGAAAACTTCGGTACAATTCGTGGAGCCGCTTCCCGAGTGCACACTTCGGGAAAATCAAACAGCTTAAATTCGCCAACTTAAAAGTTATCAATAATAACACTGCACAGCAATAACCACAATAACAATTATTCTAAAACGGTAACAAAAACACGAATAGTAACATTGAGAATATAATGCAACAAGAAAACAATTAGCAAAACGGAACTTGGCGCCAATTCGACATCACTGTACTCTCGGGAGATGTTTTTCGTGTAGCGCGATTGACGACACTGACAAAATGTGATAGGTTGGGGTTGACGACCGGAACACACCCTCGCGTTCTATTGGGTGGTGAAATCGGTAAATCTAGGTCAAGTTTCACGACTCAGCGCGGATACTGTAAGAAAACGAATGACAGCTCGTATTTTACAGTTGGCGGGATTCTCAATCGACGGAGGCATCTTAATTACTCACGTAAAATGAAATGTAAGCGTGGATCGAATGTATCAGTAATGGCGTACATGGCTGGGCAACAGATGTAGGTACACAGCACGCATGCGCGAGATGCTGATCACAGCACTGAAGTGGCCGAATTTCAAAACGGTATTTAGTTTTAAAACACGCCTCGTATATTAGAATAACTACATGATGAAATTTAAAAGAAATATATTAAAAGTATTTATTCACCATCCATGCTAAAGTTTCGTCAAACCACATAAAACATGGTAACCGTCACTTCCACTTAATGTCGTACAGGATTTTCTTGATGCGCTGTGTAACTTTGTGTGAATCTATGAAAGGACGAGGAGAAGGGAAGGAAAGAAAGATAGAAACAAAGACAGAGAAACTTAAATAAGTAGCAGCAGACAGTAAAGTAGAGACTTTCTATTCCAGAATCTCTTTGTGAGTTTCGCTTCGCTTTCAGCATCAGACGATTCCCAGAGGACACTTCACGTTCCCAATGCTCACTTTCAACCACTGGTTTCTCTCGGATTAGCTTCATAAAACTCATGGAAATGAGGCTGAAAATGAGGGCTAATACGCATTAGTTAGGCTGTAAAATGCTTCACATACACGTACTCTCTCGGGCACAATACTTATACAGGGTGTTTCACTGAAGAGGCCTGTATAGTGGGAAATACTGAAGTTCAGTAATTACCTACAAAGTTCTTCAGTTTACTCTGAGTGAAATAACATTTTATGTCTTTGTTTAGTTCTTGTAAAAATACTTGCTTTTTATACATTCTGCCCATGCTTTTCCTATTTACTCCCACATACTTATGCCATTGATTATCTCATGGTTCCACCAAGTAAAAATGGTTTATACCTAAGGGTAATCTTTGTGTTTCCTTTAGTTTTTCTGTAAAGCATAGAGACATTTGGTAAACTTAAAAACCTGACGTACTGAAACTAATACAAAATTCACCATTTTTCTTTTGTTTGTTTTTCATAATTGAAAGGAGATAATAAAATATAACTTACCATAATCATAGATAATGTTATTCTACAACAGAAAACATGAACCTGAAGAATTTTCAGTGTTGTCATCCATAGAAATTACAATGTTGCCAGAATAACTTTTCCCCCAAAATCTAAGTTAAGACAGTGACTAGAGGAACGAACTCAACTGCATTTGATTACGTATCCTATTATGTTGTTTTGGTATCCTGTGAACTATTTTTAAATAACATTATTATTTAATTTTAATACCTATATGTTAAAGCTATTTTGTTTATTATAAACTAAATACAACTATTATTTAAAAAGTAGTTCACATCATTCCAAGACAACATAATATGTAATCAAATGCAGTTGAGTTCGCTCTTCTAGTCGCTGCCTCAACTTAGATTTTGGTGGAAATGTTATTCTGGCAACACTGTAATTTCTATGGATAGCAACACTGAAAATTCTTGAGTTTCATATTTGCTGTTGTAGAATAACATTATCTATGATTGTGGTAAGTTGTACTTCATTATCTCCTTTCAATTATGAAAAACAAGCCAAAAAAATTATACATTTTGTATTATTTTTAGTAGATCAGGTTCTTAAGTCAGATCAAACAAAGCAAAAAGAGTCTATAAACTTAATATAGCTAGAGACAATAGAAATTTTTGGCTGCTTCTTGCCTTTGTTGTTATGATGTGAACCTTTGACGTGTGAAACTCTGGGTCGATTCCCGATATTAGCTCTGTGGTTCGGTTACCATGTTAATCGGTAAGTCCACGTCTCATATGATAGGCTAGGTGCTGAAATAGCCGATAAACTCCAACTCAGCTAACCAAGAGACGAGAAAATTTAGACCGCTTTTACTTTTCTATTCAAAACCGGAGATTTTTATTTTAAAATTGTAGATGGTTTTAGTTGTTCTGAAGTGCGAAGTTTAAAGCAGTTCTTCCTGCTTTGTTTGCTTACTTGAAAATTTCCAGATTCAAGCACATTGCTGTTATAATCTGTTGGTCAGATGATGGTAAAAGGAAATGACTCTCTAATTTATGGAGTATTACTTCCGCTGCTTTTCCTATTCGCATAACCGGATGTTTCAAAGTTATTGATATCCTGTTAGTTCTCTGCTATACTACAAAACCATTGCTAATCTAAGTTAAGGAATGATACTGATTTGTACCTAAGATGCAAAGTTTTTAAAAATGTATCAATATGTATATTTTCAATGTCATAATGCTTCGCCATTATTTTTCTTATTTGCAAATAATTTTTATTAACCAAAACCATCTTTGCATACGATCCATTTATACAATATACTACAGGGTGGCGCACGCAAAACCGACCCGCCACAGAAATAATAATAATAATAATAATAATAATAATAATAATAATAATAATAATAATAATAATAATAATAATAATAATAATAATAATAATAAATGCTCTGCAAGTACTCCCTTCAACAAGTCTATTGGTTTCAAACATTTATCATTGAAATTGACTAAGATAACAAAGTTGTAGTTGTGGTATATACTTTCTCATATATTGGGTGTTGCAAAATAAGTGTTATAACTCTTGGGAGGTGACTCCTGCCACTGAGACAAGAAAAAAAGTTCTCTTGAACTTTCTGCTATCGGACATAGTTTCGGATCTACAAGGTGCCGAAAGCGTGGGAAAATGACTTTCGGACGCCAATAGTTCGGAAACCATCCAACGTAAAGAGGGCGGGTAAAAAATTTACTGAAGAAGTCATACCTGCTGTATTGAATTTTGCATGTTTCACAATCCTACCATGCACGCGCAAGGGATTCCCCAAAGGAACGTAGGGAGTCCCGGATAATCTGCTAAATGAAAATGGTCTAAACGCATATGAATTGATTGGGTTTCTACCAGGTAACAATAATTTGTTTGAATTTAGTCGATATCTGGAACAAATACAAAATGGTGGACACCTTCTTTCCCGTTGTGTGTGGTTGCTTAATCGCCAGGTACGGATTCTGGCCAACAGTGATGTTCTGAGTATGAAGTGTAGCGAATTTGTGCTCAACTTCTCTAGAAAGACATCTGAAGTGTCGGTAGAGAACAACAGATGAAGCAGGGTGATTCACATGTATGGAAACACGTAACGAGAAATGCCCAGAAATGCACTCATACTCAGTAAACATGAGTTCAAAGTGTCGGAAATTTAAGGAATAGCATCAAGAACATGAAAACCATTGTCAATTCACCAATAATATTCCATCAATCCGATGCAGTATGATGTGCACAGTTGCATACCAATAGGGATGCAACAACTGAGGCCAAGTTGAAATTGTGCAAGGGTTACTCACTAAGAAAATGGGTAAACTAAATGAATGCCACTAGTGGGATCGCATGATCGATATTGAAATGTGGCCAATGTGTGTGTTGATACCGACATGTAGCTAATGGACAAATGTCAACATGTCCCACCGTCCCACGTGCAAAAAATTGGAAAATAACTACTCGGGTCTTCAACCTGAGGCCGTGGGCTCCTAGTAGAATTGGAAACTGCTACTATTCGTGCGAAAGCGAGCGCTCTAGCCCTGAGGCTTCGAGTGAGCATCACTTTCTCTGTATTCATTTCTTTGAGGAGTACTCACTTTGGCAAGCGCTCTTGTACAGCCTCCCGACATGCTTGTGTGTTTCATTTTGTTACCCCTACTGCACAGTTGTAAACAATCAGAGATTTAGGACGTTCATATTTCTCATGTCGTTTTATTTTCCATATGTATGGTGTTCCAGCAGTAGTGCTACATGTGCCAAATTGGTTCATTTTCGTCTTTGTCTTGGCATGTGCACTATGTGTAAGATACGAATTTCTGGAGGTATTTTCCTATATTTCGAGTACATCATATGTCCCAGAAGACGTGAGACATGATACAAGTTTGTTATTTTCACGCTCTATCAGAATTTGAAGCATGGATTAAGAGATTTCTTTTCATATTTGTCGACTGAGGATAATATCCCAAACAAAGAGGAACATTGATACAATCGTGTTCTAGTTACGTCCTACCAAAAAGTGCACCAGATGTAATAACAGAATATACAACGTTATTTTCCTAGTTCCCGCACGTGGGACGGTGTCCCATCAATAGTGGGACATGTTGACATTTGCCCATTAGCTACATGTCGGTATCAACACACACATTGGCCACATTTCAATATCGATCATGCGATCCCACTAGTGGCATTCATTTAGTTTACCCATTTTCTTAGTGAGTAACCCTTGCACAATTTCAACTTGGCCTCAGTTGTTGCATCCCTATTGGTATGCAACTGTGCGCATCATACTGCATCGGATTGATGGAATATTATTGGTGAATTGACAATGGCTTTCATGTTCTTGATGCTATTCCTTAAATTTCCGACACTTTGAACTCATGTTTACTGAGTATGAGTGCATTTCTGGGCATTTCTCGTTACGTGTTTCCATACATGCGAATCACCCTGCTTCATCTGTTGTTCTCTACCGACACTCCAGATGTCTTTCTAGAGAAGTTGAGCACAAATTCGCTACACTTCATACTCAGAACATCACTATTGGCCAGAATCCGTACCTGGAGATTAAGCAACCACACACAACGGGAAAGAAGGTGTCCACCATTTTGTATTTGTTCCAGATATCGACTAAATTCAAACAAATTATTGTTACCTGGTAGAAACCCAATCAATTCATATGCGTTTAGACCATTTTCATTTAGCAGATTATCCGGGACTCCCTACGTTCCTTTGGGGAATCCCTTGCGCGTGCATGGTAGGATTGTGAAACATGCAAAATTCAATACAGCAGGTATGACTTCTTCAGTAAATTTTTTACCCGCCCTCTTTACGTTGGATGGTTTCCGAACTATTGGCGTCCGAAAGTCATTTTCCCACGCTTTCGGCACCTTGTAGATCCGAAACTATGTCCGATAGCAGAAAGTTCAAGAGAACTTTTTTTCTTGTCTCAGTGGTAGGAGTCACCTCCCAAGAGTTATAACACTTATTTTGCAACACCCGATATATCACAAATTCATTTTGTAAAAAAAAACAACTGACATTTAAGTAAATTAGAAAAAGAAATCAGTATTATCAATTAGTAATAAGCCCATGTCCACTTTAAAAAAAAATCTCTTGGAAATGAAAGGAATAAAAAATGAAATCAAAGCAGATATTCGACATACTTAAATTCGAATACATACATAGTCGTCCCATAAAACAAACGGAAAATTCTTTGGGGAAAAATTTTAAAAGTAGAATCAATCACAGAGTCCTCTAGTGAGAGGAGACGTACATTAAAGATGACGTCTTGAATCGTAGCGATCTGCGCTTCATGATTCAATTTCCGCTTCAATTAAGTTCTCCATCTGAAATGAAAATACAGGAAATTTCAGGGTTGCCAGCACCATTTTCACTCTCGAGATTCCACATTATTAAGATGCAAATGAAATGTGAACGTTTGTGTATTCATTCATATATATCGTAAATATCTGTGCGTATGTTTCATTTATAGCTGTGTCTCTTATTATTATTTAGAAGAATACGTGCCTTCTCTGCTGAATTACACTTCCTTTGTTACGTTCTACAAGTGCAACTTTCAGAGACATCTCATTTCCTGTTTGACTTTCCTTTTAATAGCGTATTATCTTCAATTATTGTTGCGTAATTGTCTCGTCGCATCCACGCATTCTTTCATTTACTACGTTTCCGCGAATTCAATTGAATTGAGTTCAAGCTTGTGTCAGTGTCCGAAGTCACTCGAAATAGAGAAGCTTTATTATGGTAGTTGTCCTCTTACCTAATTAGAGGTTCTTCGTGGCTATATAGTTAGAGCAAGCGTCTTCTGGCGTGAGAGAACCGGGTTCGAATTCCCGCTAAGCTGTTAGCTCCACGTCTCGCGTAGCCTCGCTGGTGAAAGGGTTGCTAAACTCAAATTAACTAACCAAATCCTCATCTAAATATACACGAATAGAGTTCTTTATCATTTCTAACTTTGGGGAATGTGTTTCATTTCTAACAGAATTCTTAATGCTTACGACAGACGAGAAGAGAAGTAAAGTTTTCGCGTCTCGTCTCGCAAATTTTATAGAAGTACTAACTGAACTTGCGTTTACTACACAGCCCATCATTCACATATGAGCATTAATCTCCTTGTCATTCCTCACAACAGCTGTACATGTCCCTTTACAGACACAAGTGAAAGACGTCTTGGTAAAAATCGGAAAGGAGTACCATAAAGGGGAGACTTTTTTCGATTATTTTTTCAATATCTCGCAGCGTTTGCAAGATTTGAACCTACTTCCGGTTGGAGTTTGAGCCTACTTTCGGTTGGATTTTCAAATTCATGTATGATCAGTGTTTTCTTTATTCTTGCATACAGTATGTAATGTGCAAATACATTTCACACACAGTTAATTATAACGTCAGTGATATATAGTGTTCATTGTGCAAAACATTCCAAACAATAAAGATTCATCTTAGGCTGGAGAAATAATTATCCTTCGTTTATCATTTGGCCATGAAACAAATACGGGAGAGATCTACTAACCCTGTATACCAATGTATGGTGTTGGAATGTATAACTCGTAGGATACAATGCTTTACTTTTTAAAATTTAATACTTCCAGTGTAGCCCTAAAAAAATGTAATAAAGATATAACACCCTTTAAAAAAAACATTTAATTAGAACTGAACAATCTACGTAAAAATTGCAATCGATCAGTGAAAGCGGCATCTTTCTAGACCTTATGGTTTCCGGGAGATCATTGTTAAAAGAATTAGCTACAAACATATAAACGTCCACAAACAATATAAACTTCTCTTGACCACAAACATATAAACCTAGAATTTTAATATATAGACTAGCTGAACCAGTGCTATTTACAAGTCGCATAGTTTCAATATGAGCGTGAATCTCCTTCCCACTTCTCACTATGTCTAAGACAAACATATAAATGTAGTATTTTAATATACAGAATGTTGGGGGGAAGTTTGTGGCAAACTTGGATAAGTAATAATTATACCAAATGCAAATATTTTTTTCTTTTAATTCCATATCCGAGTACTCCTCATTGTGGGTCCACAAGCCTTCGAAGTTGCCAGCTTGCAATAGATTTTGTCATTCAAAATTAAAGAAAAGCGCCTAAAATGTCCATCAACCCGCAATACGTAGCTCCTCTACTGGTTGCCTTTGACAGGGGTATCAACCTTAACGTCCTAGTGGCAATATTAAACTAATGGAGTCAAAACGACGACTAAAATGTTGAATAGAAAAATGAATACATTTTTTTTCTTTGAAAATTTGAATGAGAACTGGCAAACCTACAGAAAATTCGGGATCGACCAGCAAAAACGTCACGTTTCTAGCACTTGTGGTTTTCAAGATTTCATTGTCGAAAGGATTGGCTACAAACATATAAACTTTTCTAGCATTTTAGTATATAGATTCTCTTGAAGATTTCCCATCTCGTCTTGTAGCGTTACTGGAAGTAGTCTAGGTAGAATATTACATTTAATAATAGGAAATCCAATACAGAATAATTGTTTAAGAATTATCAATAATTAAGAAAAGGATATACATTATTTAGGTTCCTAATTAATATTCTTTTCTTGAAAGAAATTGAAAATAATTTAGACGAGATTACTGTAATTATTGAGGTATCAACTTTGAAGATACCTTCCTTTAATACATTTAAAAATTCCCTTCTTTTAATACATTTTTGTTCACCTGATTCCTTAACACTTGTCTAGACAGAATTCTCCACAAGACTTGAAGGATGTTGACCAAGAATCAATGATCTACCCTAACAGTCTCCAAGTCGATCCTCGAGAAAGCCAATAAATACTTTATTCACCGATTGAACTCCCGGGAGAACAGTGGAAGACGTGTTTGAAATGTACCATGGGAACAAATGGTGTCTACCGCAAGAAATTGATTAGTGGAATGGAAGTACCGTTGGGAGACGTCGAGGCAAGGATCCTTCGTTTGATCCCTGGCGATAACAAATTACTTCTCTTACTTTTTCCTCATCCCATGGGAAGAACTAGGAACAGTTTTTCTTTTTTGTTTCCTAAACTAGATATGGGAATTCTCAAATTTGTTTGGAACGAAGCTTTGTTCGAGAAATTCTTTCGGTAAGATTTGTATTGGCAACTAAACCTCCCCTCTTTATCTTAGATTGCTTTTTAACCCTTAGCATGAGTTCACATTTATCCGTCATTTGCCCGTCTGGCTAAAAATGTAAACACGTATTTCATTATTTTTTATTTTATTTATTTATTTATTTATTTATTTATTGTGAACAAGATAACTTAGCAAACTTTCAACAGTACGCGACGTTCTCTTGTAGTTCTTTGCATTGAGGTCCGAGAATGCTACTTTGGATGCTTTTTATGCAGTTTTTCTGTTTGTCATCCCTCGTGTCTACACTTGTGCTAAGAGATCAATTCTTCTTCTCTCTTCGTTCTTCGGTTTCAGTCTTATAATTGGTAGAATCTACACGTGAGATGGTTTTCCTATCTTGTAGGGATTAATCTATCTCAACGTTTCTATCTTTAACGCTATAAGTCTTCGTTTCTTAATTTTTTTTTCTTTAACTCTCTTATAGGTAGCCTCTCGCGAGCTTTGAGAGCCAGAAAATAGCAGTCCTTTCCACTCCATGTAACTCACAAGAGTCGCATTCTAAAATTTTGTCTTGATCTTAGCTACTACCTAAATAAATTTCTGATTTGTAAGTGCCTTTTCATACATAGGTGACTGAGTTGTACCACCGAGTTGCGCCACAAGTATGATTGCAAATATAAACCAAGGAACTGATAGCAGACACCGACACCTTTTTTTCTTTTTATTACTGTTTTATCTTTTAACACCCACGTAGTTTCTCTGTAGTGAGACAGGGTTGCCAGAACACAAAAATATATATTGAAATATATACCACCTAGGTATTCTCTGGAGGTGGGGTCCATGGTTCGATTCCCGACCAAGTAAGATTGTAGTGCATTATATCGTATCCGTGGGTTTTCTTGGGTACTCCTTTTTTCCCTCCTACATTCTCATTCTATCAATTCTTCCATCATAATTCATTTGCTTTAATCATCGTCTCCATTAATCTTACGGACATATATGTGACATGTTAAACTGAAATATTTCATTTCATTTTCAAACCGCAGTACCTGCTACCGGGAATCAAACCCGGCCTCCTGCATAGGTTCTAACCACTTCGCCACAAAGAATCCCATTGATGTATGTTTGGTTTTGTCAACAATATACTTCCCTCCTTTGCTTCTTTCCTTAATGGTTTAATAATAATAATAATAATAATAATAATAATAATAATAATAATAATAATAATAATAATAATAATAATAATAATAATAATAATAATAATAATAAATCTGAAAATGCTTCTTTTGGCAAATAGGGGTGGCTGGAAATAGGATGATTATTATTATACAAAGAACAGAACATAATACACGGCTGGGTAGCTCCCACGGACACGTTTCACGTTACAGAAGGATCAGGATTATAGAGGTAATTTGGAAGATGGTAATAATGTAAAGAAGCATGCAACAATCTGTTCCTGGTATCTTACTCGTTCATCAGAGGGATGATACCGCATTAACACAAAATATAGGAATAGTCTATACCGTATTTTACGGAGTATAAGACGCGCTTTTTTCTTCGAAATATTGCCTCCAAAATTCAGGTCCGTCTTATACTCGAAATTAATATAAAAATGACCAATGCCACGGGAAACCTATCTCTTTCTGGCAACATTGAATTCAACTAGCAACAGCAGTGTACCAATGCGACGAACATGAGTTACGGAAATTCACAAGCTTGCTAACACTGTTTCCCTCCCGCCCCGCCATCACAAACCTAGAACCACATACTAGAATATACAGACCGTAAACTCTGCGAATAACTGAAATAATGTTACGGTATTTTTTTAAAAAATACTACTTTAAAATTGAGGTGCGTCTTACAGTCCGTAAAAATACAGCAGTCGTTTTAAGACAGTCGAGAACTTTAGTTTAGTGTAAATTAAGGTAAATTTTAAGCGATAAACAATACGTCTCTGATCAATAATCCAACTTTTTTTTTTTTTTTTTTTTTCAAAAAAGTACACTGACAACATTTTGCCTCGTGTGAAAGCTTCCATTTAAGACAATGCCTGTTCACGAGTTGCGGACACTGAGAATTGCTCGAAACGGTTGCGCTAGAGCGGATGGTTGCAGGAACTGAAAGAACTGCAGTTCCTCCGTACGAAAGCTCTAATTTAACGCAATGCTTCGCTAGCAGTGGCACAACTCGGTGGTACTACTCAGTTGCTGCATTTGAAAGAAGGCTAAGAACGAACATGATCTACTAACTCAACGTACTTATTACATTTGAGGTGTAAATTTCATTTTTCTTTCTTTTCTTTTTCTTTTTTTAATGTAAAAGGAAAACATGAGAAAGAAAGTAATCGATACTTATTGATCGTCCGATGTTCTTTTGTAAGATTGATTTAACTTTCGACTAAAATGCTGTATTATTTTCAGAAAGAAAAATATTTGTTTAAAGAGTTACTTCCTGTTTGGAAATTAATCATAACTACAACAACAGGATGCTAATGTCCGGTGAAAATTAGAAATTAGATTCTTATCAACTTACGACTAAGATGAAATGATGTGATGGCGTTCTACTTTGACATTGGTTTAAAAGTTGATGTAATTTTTGTAATTTTCCCTTATTTATTTCATTGCACCAATAATTTTGAAACTGACGAGCCATTCTAAGTACTTGAAAGAAATTCATTATTTCGCCCAGAATATATGCAAAAAAAAAAAAAAAGAAAGAAAAGAAAAGAAAAGAAAAGAAAAAGAAAGAAAGAAAGAAAGAAAGAGAGAGAGAGAGAAATTACATTTTTAAAATTAATGTTCAGCAGTTTAACGAACTTGTTTAGGACGGTAGTTATATTAGTTTGATCTACTGGATCTACTGTTTAACATTTGATCTGAGTTACGTGTTTCCCTATTATGAATTGAACTGTACTCGGAAAGAAAGCAGAGTTTTAATTGATTTCTCCTGCTGGTGGTGTACGCTTTCTCAATACAACTATATTTATGTAATTGTCAAAAATAAGTCAACCAACGTAGCTTTTGCATACTTCTGTACTGGGATTTCAACATATTTTGCCCCCTCCCTTCCCATTTTTAAAAATGGGAAGATTTTGTGCAGTATACCATATATTTTCTTTGAGACTTCCCAATCATACCTATTACTTGGGTTGAATAGTTTAAGAATAAGTGCTTCTCTTTAGGGCTTCCATTCAGTAGCCTCGTTGTTGCTTGCGCTTTCTAGCCTTGTTGGGGTTTGTGCTTACTAGCCTCATTGGAGCTTTCAGTCATTAGCCTTATTGCAACTTGCGCTTGCTAGCCTCGTTGGAACTTGAGCTTAATAGCTTCATTGGGGCTTGCATTCACTAGCTTTATTGGAGCTTATGCTTACTAGCCTCATTGGCGCTTGCACTTACTAGCCTTATTGGGGCTTACGCTCACTAGCCTCATTGGAACTTGCACTCACTAGCCTCATTGGAACTTGCACTCACTAGCCTCATTGGGGCTTGCACTCACTAGCCTCGATGGGGCTTATGCTCACTCGCCTCATTGGGACTTGCACTCACTAGCCTCATAGGGGATTGTACTTATTAGCCTCGTTGGCGCTTACGTTCATTAGCGTCCCCCGCTTACTAGCCTCGTTGAGGTTCGCGTTCACTCGCATCCGGACTTTGGCTCGTTATCCATGCCTAGGACTTATGCTCATATGGGATCGCGCTCGTGTATTTAGCCCGAGAAGCAAGTTCGTGTGTTGTTTTGACATTTGTGGCCCGTAGATACTCTGTTCATTAAATAATCTGATTGGTTTTTACTTAAATACATGACTATGGTTGCCATAAAATATTTTCCTGAAAATTAGGAGGTTTTCTTTTCTCTTTAAATACCATGTTATTCCAGATGAGACCTTCACCATTTAATACGTTATTCTCGTGTTGAAAAGTGACACTAAATGATAACGTTTCGTGAATTTTTCTTCTCGCATGAAATGATGGAGAAAAAATTGACCCTTTTTTCAAATTGTAAAGACTAGATAATCATTTTTAAAAATCAGAAACATTCTTTATCATCATTTTCGTGAAGAACAGATTGTGTTGAAAGTAACGAAGAGATTGTTAGAGGGTTCAGGTGGAGATGTAATGATAAATTATTATCAAATCTTTGCACGTGATGTACTGAAATAAGACTTTTTTTTCTTTCTTTCGGAACTTTTTTTGAAAACCTCCACGCTTTCCGCTCGTCATGTGTTTAATCAACAGGAAAGGTTTGTTGAAAAGACTGCACGCTGAAGATGCAATGATGGATTAGTAGATAGGAATCGCAAGAAAGAGAACGCATTACATAAAGTAATCCTCGTTTTTTTTTTTTTTTTTCGTTCAATCTATTCCTTTCCAACATTTCTATTTGCTTAAGGAGTTGTAGCTGTTATCAGGGGAGATGCAGGGGGGGGGGGGAAGGAGAAGCGAAAAAGAGTTACGTGACGAATTTACACACGAGTCCGAAAGGAAATGAGTTCTTATTTTTTGATTTTCTCTCTCTCTCTCTTTCTGCCGCTCGCTCTCGGTCTCTCTCTCACTCACACATACTTTTTTTTCCATACGAACATACGTATTACTAAGTAATGAAAATGTAAACTTTCGATGATTTTCCTTATTTATTTTTTTCGTTAATACTCAGAAACGAGAAACCAAAATATACCTTTAGAGATATAACTAGGTAACTAACTCTATGGACTATGAAATCCGGAAATTCAATGCCGCGTTCGCAAAAGCTCTCCACTGACTTCTATCTTTAATAACTGGATCCAGTTTATACTTTGTATTAGTATTTCTGCGAGATCCATCTTAATATTGTCCTCCCATCTGCAACTAAGTCTTCCTAAAGGTCGTTTTCCGATTGGATTTCCAGTAAAGACTTTGAAAGCATTCCTACTTTCTTCTATTCTGGCTACATGACCTGCCCACCTGAGCCTCCTAGACTTGATGACCCTAACAATGTTTGGTAAATCGTATAAATTGTATAGTTCCTCATTACTGTATTAAGTTTCCGCCATTCCCTGTTCTCGTTCCTCTTGGGTCCAAATATGCGTCTCAGAATCTTATTCTTAAATACTTTCAGTCTATGTTCTTCCTTCAGAGTAAGCGACCATGTTTCGCAACCATACAGAACAACAGGCATGATGATCGTTTTGTATGTTTTAAACTTCAAATTCCTCGACAGAATTCGCGACGACAAGAGATCTTGAACTGAATAATAACACGAAATCCCTGCTTGTAGTTGGCATTTAAGTTTTTCTGTGAATATGGCTTTCGTCTGTTAATATTGATTTTATATACTTGAAAGTATCCATTTTATCAAAAATGTTATTTGACATTTTAATGTATCCATAATTTGCCATTTTATAATCCCGACGAACTTTTATGTATTTAGTTTTCCCTGCATTTATTTGTAAACCCATGTTTCTACTAGCGTTTAATGTCTCTGCATTATAGTTCTATTGTTCTATCATCTATTAAATTTACATCATTAGCATACGCCACAACCTGGTGAATACCATTCAACTCTAGGCCCTGATTGCTATTTTTTATTTTCCTTTAGAGATATACATAAATTAAATGATATCTTAAATAACATTTTTTTCATGCATATGTTTGCAGGAAAGCTCAAAGCAGAAGGGTGAAAACTGTTCTTCTAATATTGAAAGCAAAAATCAGCTTTTATCACGAAAACAAAATCTTTATTCACTGAGCTGAAATTCGATGGTGCCATTCGAAGCCTCATCATTCTAATCAAGGCGCACTTGCCTTCAAACTTACCTCGCTGTATGGCTACTTCTGGAAGTATCCTAACAATATTGATACTATTTGAAAGATAATATTATGCTGTACAAATTTAATTAGGGATGTTCTTTCCAAATCACAACTCATTGGGGAGATACAAAGAAAGAAAGGAAATATTTAGGACAAAATATGCCAGTTTTTAATGTTTATGTTAAATTTTCCGAAAAATCGTTGGGTCTGTCCAAAGAATAATAGGCAAAATCGTATAGCATACCTTACAGATAAAACCGGATATGCGTCATCAATATCTTGATTAGTTTCGGAGTTATGGCCTTTTTATTAGAAACGTTCATCTTTTTAGCTTCAATGGAGTGGGCGCACGAGGAGGGGGGGGGGCTCGTTTCAAGCGACCGGCGGTCTAGAAATGATCAGAATAGTGTACTTAATGATTTAGGACCACCGATTACTTTTAGTGTATGGCTACTCAAGGATGCGTTTCCGATGCGTTATCCCCCGCACCGAACGCGACCTAAGTGGCTTCTCGGTAATTTTACTTTCGCCAGAGTTATACATCATACTGTGAGCTATTCAGGGTTTCAAGGTCTTACTGCCAGATTCTTATTCTCATTTATGCGAATCAGGATATGTATTACATAGATTTTTATGTGATTAGCTAATTTTTCGGAATTTCCTTGTTGTATTTCGTGGATTTTTTTGTTATACTTTATAATAGCAGAGTTCCAGTACTCTGCACAAAGTATCTTCCAAGCAGCTGTTTCTTGCTACAATTCCCTTGCCTGGCAACATGTCTTTCCTTTTTTCCCTTCCTTTAGGCATCTTTTACTGATTCCGAAACAGTAGGCGGTCTATTATTCCGAAACGCACCAAATACGCTCAAACCAACGTGTTCTGTGCGTTTTTTTTATTGATTTCGCGTTTGCAGTGCATTGTGATTAGCTATCCACATTTAAATACATGGTCAGCGTATTCCAAGCGTACGCATGAGCCATAAAAACGCGTTGCGAATGCCATAAGAAAACGCGTTGCGGACACATCGAATAGCCATTCACTTATTCCCCCAGCTTAAACAACACCTAATAACCACCTATTCTGCCTCTCGACAATATGTCATCAAGCATTGTTCACGTAACGTCTTGAGATGGAAGTCACGTTTCTTTGCACAAAAGCGTTTTACTGCTGAATGACAGTGATATAATCATTTATTATTACTATTATTATTATTATTATTATTATTATTATTATTATTATTATTATTATTATTATTATTATTATTATTATTATTATTATTATTATTATTATTAGGCTCCCCGAAAATTTAGTATGGAGGGTAGTTTTTCTCTTTCCTGATTGACCGTGCACAGAGAGTTGACAATCTATATCATCCTTCTTCCACACTGCACTTCTGCTGTTTATGCCTGCAGTATATGGAGTCCCTGAAGCTAGTACGCTGAGTCTCCAATTTCTTTTGAATATTCTAGCCTCGGAGTATATTCGTGGGACGTTAAACAAATAATCTAAGAATTTTTGGTATTTGAGCTCAAGATATTTAGGTATTCGCATTATTACTCATTTACTAACTTACACTAACTCATTTACGGACCATAAGACGTACCTTAATCTTTAAGCAATTTTTTTTTAAAAAAATACCTTAACATTTTTACCATTTTTATTATTAGATTGCAAAGCGAGACTAAAAAAAATATTCTTAGACGAGCAACTCCCTACATACGCTATTGAAATTAGTTTGTATCACCAGAAAGAGACAATCAACGAAAGAGCCAATCAACATTTAGTGGGGAACGATGTTTCGTTGTAAGTGGGTTGGCGCTGCCATCGGTTTTCGAGCGTCACATCATGGATTGTCGACTATAAAGATACCACATTGACTTGATACCTAGCCTTCCGTTGCAAGCGCTGCTATCGGCTGAAGGAATTCCACTCGTTTTCTCTCGCTTAGCAACAGCTGAATCCTTATTGGCTCAACGCGTGGGTGTGTGAGGGTGTGAGCTTTAGTTCGCATTTTTGCCACGGCTCAAGACATTTTGGCAGCACAATAACAGATCGATTGGTTAGTTTCGTCGTCGCATGTTAGAGGCGTTACGATTCTCCTTGTTTCTAGTTTTCCGCCGAGTTTACGGTCTGTATCAAGGATCTCATAAAATAGAGGATCTGCCTTTACAACAAAATCTTGAAGCCGTACGTCATAGTTTCGCCACCCCTACTCTGCCCACTCCGCCCAATAGGATCCCAATGTTTTGAGCCAACAATCATGGCGGAAACGAAAGTAACCAATCAGACGATGGCAGAAACGAGAGTAGCCAATCAGACGTGCCGATGTTCGGTTGTTTTTTGGCTTCATCGATTTAATAGGATGAAGATACATATGGGCAGATCCTCTATTTATAACATCCTTGGTCTGTATATTGTAGTCTGTGGTTCTGGATTTGTGATAGTGGGGCGGAAGGGAGACAGTGTTAGTAAGATTGTGAATTCCCGCAACTCATATTCGTCGAATCGGTGCACTGCTGGTGCCAGTTGCATCCAATGTTGCCAGATAGAGGTGGGTTTCCCGCGGCACCAAATATATGGCCATTTTTAAGACTGGCGGGAATTTTAAATCAAACACTGGACATTTTTATATTAATTTCGAATATAAGGCGCACCTGAATTTGAGACAGTTTTTGGAAGGAAAAGTACATCTTATAGTCCGTAAAATATGATAACAATTATTTCCCAGCATATAATTATTGTTTCATATAATCTGTTACGTTTTCATGGCTTTGTGCTGTGCTGAAACTTTCTGAAAATAAATACACGAATAAACTTCCCTGGACAATGAGTTTTCCATAGCATTTAACAACTTCTTCGAAATTGATTATCTTCTATTATACCTAATCGGGGCATAATGATTGGATGGACTGATAACATATAACCGACGGCTGTTATTCCCCGTATCCACGGCGTTATCGCTTCATCCTAACAACAACCGATGATAATAATACGTGTTTTTCACGGCCCAATAGAGTATGTCTGTAATGGAACGCAACGACAGCTGTCATTCGGGACTAAAAGCTTTCATTCAGATCACGAAAAACATTCCTCGCTCAATGGCCTGTTATCAATGAATGTACGTATAAACCAAAACTCGAAATTTCAATCATTACATCGAGTGGTTCGGTTGGGGGGGAGGGGAGAAAAAGGGGAACTCTTGATTAGCATCGCTATGGTAACCTGACGTATAAGAGGTTTGTTAATGGGGCCGAAGGGGGGGGGTCGTTGCTTGTACAATGAATGAGTTTTCATAATGTGCTACCTCGCTCCCTCTTTCCGGAAAGAAACGACCAGAAAATGGGCACATTTTTTTTTTTTTTTTTTAAATCAGTGATCGATTGATCGCTGAATGTCATCGGAAAACGTGTGATGCCAGCGTTGAAAATGGAAGAATATTTTCATCTTATTGTTAAATCTACCATTTAGCTTAGGCATTTGACTCAATGAAATAGAATTTTGGAATTTTCGACAGACAAATTAATGCTTGTGATGATTTCAGGAACACAGGTTTAGCTCTCAGTTTGTGGCAATCTCTTGTATTTGTACCACTTCCTACAACGCACTACATTTGTTAAATACAATACACATTTGCATATTAGTATAAGTACCCAAAAAAGTAGAAATTTCAATTTCTAGCACAATGAATGTTCACGTCAATTGTTCGAAGACAGATATAGCAGAAGTGTAGCTTTGTAAAACATATAGGTGTCAAAATGTATCGAACTGGGGGGAGGGGGGAATGAAAGTGAAAATCATATTCTATTTTATGCCCTACAGTTATAACCTGCAGGATATACGAAGCGAATTATAAAACTAATAAACAAGGAAATGGGGTGACATCAGAAGACTTAAACTCTTCACTTGCATATGTGCTGAATATTATCTATCTACACAAACTCTGAAGTACAGAAATCCTGAACTTTATATACGTATATATCGTGACATTCACCAGTCCTCAACTGAAGAGTTCCAAAAACGATCAACATCTTTAAGTCGTAGAATTATACGAGAAACCAAGCATATGTCCTCATTTCAGAACCCCCCAAAACCATTTACGAGCTACTCAAGTTCGAAACTCTTCATCTTTGCATACAAGTCCTAAACAGTACAAGTAAAAAAAAATGGACATAAGGAAGACCTAAAATTCACCATTCGTAACCGTTCGTAATACACTGAATAGGGATTCGCATAAGGCAAAATTTGTGGCTGTCTCGTCTCGAAAATATGCTGTAAAAGTGATGTATCGACTCGAAAAATGTATATTTCTCTATTGGAAGAGCTGTGTCGCTACTCGAATTTTGTCAGGAAAATCCTATCTCGTGCGCATCCCTAACACTGAAGCTTTATACTGCACAAGTCCTAGGATTAAGATTAGGAATTACATTTCTGGGCTTTCGGCACTTATGGTCATATTAGTTCGTTACATATGAGGGATGACGTCCTTCCGGTTACCACACTATCCGAGGAAAGGGAAGGAATAAAGCGGCCTAGTACCTGTATGCTAGGTACTATCCCGGCATTTGCCTGGTATCAATGAGGGAAACCCCAGGTAAACCTCACTCAGGATGGCTGGCCAGGAAAATCTTTTACACTTTTTCGACCAAGTGTCTCCACCGGGAATCACGCCCGGGACAACTCTCACCAAAGACGAGGACGTTAGCGACTACGCTACGCGGGGCCACAGCACAATTCTAAAAGACAGTAAACCAATTCTTGGAAACATGGGTAAGTTCTCAGTTGAGAACTCCTCAAAATCATTTACGAGCTTCACAAGTCCTAATGTCTTTATCTTTGCTGATAAGTCCTAAGCGGCAGAAGTAAGAAACATTCAACATTCAGAAGTCCTAAAATTCATCATTCTTTACCGTTCATAACACGCTGAAGCTTTATATTGCACAGGTTTTAAAATAAAGTAAACTAATTCTTCAGAAGAAACAGAAATCCTGATTTTTTTTTATCTATTTCTACAAGTTCTAACTTCAAAAGGTTTACATTTAAGGGATTCTACTGGAATTTGCCGTATTTCTTCACTTTGAAACGTTTGAATAACGAGAAAGTGGAGGAAATGGATGAAATTTTAACAAGAAACTATGAACGTTTTTCTCCATCGTATGTTCTTCACGTGGCTTGAGTTTGTACAAGGATTTCCACTTATTTTTTTGATTTTGTCTCTGTTCAGAATGCTGTGTAAAACAAGACTGTGGAAACGTAAACTCTTCGTATCTATATTAGTTAGAGGTAGCTCAATGGTAGAGCGCTTTCCTCTGGTACGTGAGGTCCCAGGTTTTATCCCAACTTTCTCCAAAGGTGTTTTGTGGTGGACCAACCCCATGTGTGTGCAATTTCTCAGGGTTCTCCCACTTTCGTCATTCCAACATTATCATCCATTTCATTATCACCGTCTCCCGTAGCCTTCGTACATAAATGTTAAACTAAAAAATAGTTAGGACGTAGCCTACGTCGTCTATATTCTACAAAATAATTATGAAGACATATGTCTGCATATCAATTGATAAATCTCATTGTGCTGAACATTAGATGCTTGGGAGTACATTCTCATGCGTAGTTCCAGATATAATAGATAAAAGGGCTGTGGCGCTAACGGCATTATGTTCACTAGAAATAGGCCCGAAAGAATCCACCTATTAAAAACAAACTGATAATTCTAGGATATATATTTGTATTGGTTTGTATTACTTCGAACAATGGTTACACGAATTAATTTTCACAACGGAAATGTCCAAAACTTGCTTATTATTGTCATTATTGGGTAAAATTACTATAATATTCGATTATTGTTATCATTAGATGAAATTGGTATGATGTTCAATTATTGTTATCTATTGACATGAAATTTCTATGAAGTTCTATTATTGTTATTATTGGGTGAAATTTCTGATATTTGATTATTGTTATCATTGGGTAAAAATTCTACAATGTTTGATTATTGTTATCATTGGATAAAATTGCTAAGATGTTCTCTTTTTGTTCTTCCTGTATTAATACAGAAAAAAAGAAAGAAAAGAATTATTAACACAAAACATTCATCTCTGTTCTTCAAAGAAGCATCGCAGAACAACAAAACCGGTAACAGCTTTCAGCTTACAAGATCTTCACAATTTCATCGCTAGATGTAAATCAAATACAAGTTTCGATAAGTTTCCTACACAACCGAGAACTGACCCCTGGAAGGTATCGGAGCGAATCATGCGGGATACCCGAATTAGATTCAATCTTAGTGGCGTTGCAATCGAAAGGGACCCCGAGTTGTACTAGGGCTTAGGTTGAAAGTTAATCTTTTGGGAACTCTATGCATTTCTTGTAAATAGGTTAATTACATATTCACTTTTTGGTAACGAAATTTTACGGTAGTATTAACCAGTTTGATCACTAACCTTCTTTTTACTAGTGAAAGCTAGGCCCTTGCTAGGAAAATAATGACCTTTTTTTTTTTTTTTAGTATAATGTCCCAGGGTTATGTCGTTTAGGTTAAAGAACACGGATGGTTAATGAGAGTGAACTATTGTGAAATTAAATTGTACTCTACCACCGGAAATCGAATTCGGACCACGTGTACCAAACGTACATGCCCTAACCACTAAACCACCACGGAGGGCTCCCTTGCTAAATCTTTCTCCTCTGTCAGAAGTGATGTTTTAGGACATGTTCGATTTTTGGCATTGTAGTTCGGTAGAACCTAGGGAGATGTATTTAACCCCGCCTCCCTATCGTTATGTTACAAAATAAATCACTTTATTGTACTAGGAATCTCCCATATGGGCGTTTTAGCACTGTATATTATAATATGATGTATGCTTTTCCCTTTTCGAGTAATCCTGCTGCACAAACATACATTGAACATTAAGACAAAATTTTCTTCAAGTATTAAAACAAAGGGGAAAACAACATTATCACTTTCATATTTGGTAAGTAGAAATATATTTGAAGTTACATTACTTCGGTGAATGGGGGTCCGGAAGTTTAACCTGGGGCACTCGAGTGAGTTAGTTCGGCTCTGCAAATCTATGTGCTCATACTTACGTGCCCCTTATTCAAACGGGGTGGGGCCGCGGTGGCTCAGTGGTAGAGCGTTCACCTCTGGTGCTTGGGGTCCCGGGTTCGATCCCAGCCCCCGCCAAGTGAACTTTGTGGTGGACAAACACCGTGTGCGTGGGTTTTCTCGGGGTTCTCCCGTTTCCTCCCACTTTCTTCATTCCACCATTTCATTCATTTCTCATTATCACCGTCTCCTTTAGCCTAACCGGCATAACCGTGGGACGTAAAACTCAAAGATTTCATTTCATTTTTCCTTATTCAAACGGGATATATTTAACGTCTTGTGATTACGAATGGCACGTTTTTTGAGAACTATGTTCTAACACAGCTGCTGGAATCCTCTTTCTTTCCTTGGATGAATTCCAAGTTGGCTGAACAATTGTGCGAATTTTTTTCTTTTCTGTTATCTGTTGTGAGGCGTCTCTTTGTAGCATTCTCACCACTAACCACTAACCTGTTCCTTCTACTGCAGCGCACCGTGTGTGTTCCACTTTTACTACAGTATTAACATTTGCATGCTAATCTCCTTAAAGTTTCGTTTTAAGCTAACATGTGTTCTGTACTTTGAGAGGGTATAAAAGCTAACAAGGCCTATTTGTTTAGTTAATATTGTTTCTAAAATGGGAGATATTCAAGAAGACAATTATATACTTTTTGTTCATAAACTTTAGATTATTATTATTCAGAATTAGTTACGGCAGTGTCGTCGACTTTTAAACTGAAAAGAGAAACCTGTAGTGGTTTAGGCGGAGTTCAGCTTCAACACTTAGCATTTTTGTCAAGTGTAACTAATGCTTACAAAGACTAGTGCCAGTTGAATATAGACTATATTTTCTGACGTTATAGAAGTTAGTCAGCGTTAACTGAAAAATGAATAGACGCCAATTATTAAGAACGTGTAGACAAAGCACCAGGACAATCGGTTGTGATAGCTCTTTGTAAGAACGTGTATAAGTGAAGTAACTTCGCCCAAAATCTTACTGAAGCGTTTTGGTGTGTTAGTTTAATGAAAATTTCACTTTAAAAATGCTGAACACCTACTTCGTTTTGGTATTTCATTTCATGAGAAAGTGTTTATTTTTATGGGGAAGTATTAATTTTTATAGGGAAGTATTAATATTTAGCTAGCCAGCCCTATCTATACAGTAAAAATTGGTTGTGCTAATTCAACAAAATTGCTCTGTGTTACCGCAGTGTGACTCATACTAGGTGTTACTTCAACCTCATCGGATTTTGGAGTAAATTGTTAAAATGGTAGATGTTAGATCAACTGCGTGACATGGTCTTTATAGATTTATATGCATCGACAACAAATGTAAGAACACTGAAAACAGATGGAAGCACTCAAGCTAATGTTAATTTTGTTAGAAAGCCCATACGCTCACAAAACCATTTACGTGAAAGATTACAGATAATGTGATATCTGTTCGTCTCTTGGTATAAATGTAAAATATACCGCGTAGAACTTTGCTCAATATAAAAGAACTAATACTAATCCATAATGTCAGCTACTGATATATTTATTATTGTCTTCAAGGCAATGTGCATGCTGAAAATGTCAGAATAGGTGTATGTTTTGCAAGTGACTGTGGTAATATTCCTCTGACATTGTTCTTAGCAAATGAAAGGTGTAAGTGCTCACTGACGGATAATACAATTTAGTACATTAATGAATTCCGTCCATCATATTAATAATACAGGCTATGTACTGAAAGAACATTGTGGTGATGCACCTATTTCCGTGTTCCTTCGATCATTCAAAAAGTTCTTTAACACCGGCGCGGTGTTATTTTCACATCGACTCTGTACCAAACCGGTAAAGCCGAGTCTGTGTTAACCTTGAAGTTGAAATAACATGCTAAAATGATAGTCATGCTGGGTGATGTGTATTAACACGATCATTTTTTGCTGTGCACTGTTGTTACTAAAATTTGCTGTTTTGCTTTAAGTTTCGACTTAATCGGTGATGACTGGAATACAGGCTATATATTAAAAGAACACCGTGGTGCTATTCCTATTTCTGAGTTTCTTTCTTCATTCAAATAATTCTTTAACACCGCCGCTGTTTTATTTTAACACCAACCCCGTGTCAAATCGGTAATGTCGGGTCTGTGCTAACCGCAACAACAGGTTCTTGGTGTTGAAGTAGTATGATAAAGTGGTGATCATGCTCGGACCTTTGTCCTGTGTTAAAAATGAATTGTATTAACATAACCATTTTTTTGTTGTGTATACTTACCAAATCTAAGCAATATTTAACTAACGTAAACCCGACTTATGCACTCTAAGTTAAACTACACGCCAGAAAGTAGGTATATTCCAATAGAAAACCACATTTATAGTAATTATTTTATATCGCTAAACTAAACCTGAACTAAGGAATTTAAGTCATTTACCGAACTTTTTTTAAGGCCACACACATATATTTATAAGAAATAAGACGTTTAAAGTGATTTTCTGCTGACAGTTGAGAATTAACCTTTACAATTGCTTTGAATCCAGACAAATATCTAAATTGATCCTTTGATCTGTCATATAATAATCATAAGTTGAATCCATTCACGTTCAAAATTGCTGTTTTGCTGTGTTGGAGACCATACTCTTCAAGTCGCTACCGAAAATTACCTTTGAAGTACTACCTTAGAGTGTATCCGATGGAATGATCAATGAATTTGGACGCGACCTGCTTTCCATCTTTTACAATCAACATCACACATGGAGTAGCGGAATTCATTGCTTCCCCGCTTTTATTTTTTCTCTCTCTCTCTTTATTTCGTTTCCTCGTGGATGAACCTTTCTCTAGTCGGGAAGCGGATGTCAATGTGACTCCTAATTAATCTGCGTGACATTCATTTGTTTGACCGCATTGAAGTGCTGTTGTCGCACTTGATCTCCCTACAGAATTACTTTTCCTCCCGAGATTTATACGGAAGTTCGTCCCACGAACCCAATATTGAGCCACAGTGCTTTGTATCAACGTCGCTTTGACGAACGACGTCCACTGCCAGGTTTGCAATTGCAAATAGATTCACAAGGGTTGCCATCCAAGTAGTTCATTTAAATAATAGAATTGCCAAATCTTATCTCCGTATGTAACTAAATGTATTTGCCGTGTTCAGACTTTCATTTTATTCTTTACCATGTTACTTTTCTGTTTCTTAAAGTCAAATTTTGGAACTTAAATTTCAGGTACACTCATGTTCAAAATATTTGCCTCATATGTGTAACTGTCTTCTTGTAAGAATATAATTTGATAATGGTTTTGCAGGGTACTTTTAATACTGATACTATGTGTATAATCGGGAAATGTATATTTGTGGTAAATTTCATAGGAAAAGAATTATAAATACGAAAATTAGAATGAGTAAAACAAAATGTTGCTAAATGGACAAGAAAATTTTATTTTCGTTTTACTGTTCTTATTTACTGCTCTTTTGACATGAAACTTTCCACATACATGTCTTTGCCGATTATACAAATACCAACATTATAAGAAATACCGCTCGAATTCGTTATCAAATTATATTTCCTACAACATATTTGTAGACATGCAGCAATAATTTTGGACATGAGTGTACATTCATACTATGTAAGTAGATCTCTGAAGTTTTGCATAGGTAAGTAAATCCAATAGTAATATAATATTTTTACAAAAATTTTTGCTCTAGCGTACTATTTTACTGTAAAAAAAAAAAAGCTATTCAGCTTTTATAGAAATAATGATTGAGCACCTGGTGTATATACAATCCAACTTTCACGGAAGTTCAACTGGTTGCAGACGTACAGGCGTTCTTGTTCATTTCCTATCACAAGTTTGAGCATTTTCTCTCTGCAATAAGGGGAAAGAGACTATTGCTTTCCATAATGCGATTGAAAATATTGAATGAAGACTAGAAGTTAAAGAAATAATTGCAACCATACAAAAAAAACTTCCAAAAACAAAAGACAACATCGTGTCCTTGGGTTTTCTCCGTGTACTCCCACTTTCTCATTCCACCTATTCTTCCATCATCATTCACTTGCCGTAATCATCAAGCCTAGAGGGCATAATCGTGCGACGTTACACTGAAAGAAAGAAAGACTAATTTATAGTTTTCATTCTACTGAATGATATCTGAAGAAAGTCCCAACCAGAGTAAACTGTAGTTGTACAGCGGGGGACACTTCTAAATGGTACAGCCATATGGAGATTTACGGCAAGAGTGCTCCACCAGTTGAGTCCAAAGTATTTGCTGGAAGTATTGCAACCGAATTAACTTTAAAAGAAGGCGGGTGGCATAATCGCCAGGCAATGAAAATTCCCGTACACTTGGGTGAAATTCCCACTACCGTCTACAGCATCATTTCTCCAAAATAAAATAAATCTTATACGTGTAGTTCTTATGCCAAATATACTATTGGTTATTCGTCCTATTCGTGAAGATAAAGTGCAACAACAAATAAAAGCCCAATCCTGTTGCTGTTGGAATGAACTCTCTTTAAGTCGTTTGATCTGAAATGACTTTACAGAACCTAAATAAATATTCTGTCACTTCAGGGGGGGTAGGAAGAGCAAAAGCTCCCCTCCTACAGTATGAAAACATATACTTTTAATCAAATGCTTAGCGAGAGTGGACCCATTGGTATAGCGCTTTTATGATTTGAAATCTTACTCCCAAACCATCTTTTGTCATAACTGACAACATAGGAGAACGGGAGATGCAAATATGATGAAGGAGAAATACACTCACATGTGCAAATTCAGAATTGGAGACAAAATGATCGGATAGCATCCATATTTTGTCGAAAATTTTGATTTTGTAAGTAGACATGTAAAAGCTCACCCGAACTTGAGAGCATCCCATTACCAATTGCTGAATTCAAGTGGAGAACTCAGTTGAGAGCATCAGATGATTACGGAGGGAGAGAAACATCTTAAGATATGGGGAACGAACAATGGAAAAAAATACCAACTTGCCTCGACCGGACTCGAACCCTAAACCCCATGATTACGAAGCCACGCCTTTGCTCACTCACCCACGGAGCCACTCAGAGTGCCACGGTCATACGTCAGGAAAAGCGTTCGTTACGACCAGTGCTTTGTTTGTAGGGGGAAGCTAGGGAAATTCCCCGTCTCTAGTTTTTCTTTCCTTGGCACTAACTTAATTACTGTTGTCCCAGCCTGAGAAGAATATTTTCCACCACTCTAGAAAATTTCCTAACAATTTGCATACATTTTAAGCAACATAAAACATTTATTCATCGCTGTTCTGCATAATTATAATTACACAAAGGAATTATTTCCAATTCTATGAATTCCCGTACCAGGTAAACAGAAGTACTGAGTATGAAATTCTATATCTCGCGAATAGTTTTGCAGAAAATACCTAAGCTAAATTTTCTATTGGGAACAGGGAGAAGCACACACGCGGGGCTTAGGAAGCAGATTGCGCCCATAAGATTTGTTTTGGTCAGTAAGGGACATAAATTTACATTCAAATGGCAAAATCACACGTTTAATTATGCTATAATTTTACTTTTAAGAACTCCAAATGCGTAGAACGAAAGCATTCTTTTTTGCTTGGAAGAATAAAATTATGGCTGAAGGTACTACACATTCCTTGCTACCGTATCGCGGTTTAATTAAATGTTTTAAAAGTTTTTAAAGCTCAATCCCTAACCAAATTGATAACTACATGATCTATCTCTTTGCAGTTCACTTAAAACACTATAGAAATATCGTAAAACTTAATAACAGGAAAAAAAGTTCTTTCACAGCGTGAAGCTTACGATTAGTACCATATACTTATAGCGTAGATTGTTCGTGTATCTTCTTTCGTAGCTCATTGGATCCGTATAGAATTCCCATTCCTGCGACCCGTGTCCGAATCTCCGCGTCGCTGTTTTTTATTTTTATTTTATTATTGATCAGGTAGGACTCCAGTAGAAAGAAACATATGGTTACAGTTCAAGGTGTGATTCGATATTCTGCAAGTATTTATTTATATTTTTCTTGTCAAGCGAAAAATTGAAGTAGAATTTTACATGCGTAAAACTTCTAAATTTGACTGTTAATAAGAACTATGAATAAGATTACAGCTCAAAATAAATTGAATTCACTTCAATTGTAGTCCATAATTAGCTATGGTCAAGGAAACGGATTTAAACTGTTTTGTGTGTGATCAGCACATTGACTTCGATCATCCCTATTTCTGGAACTAAATATCACTAATTTTTTTTTCGTTTATATATAAAATTCTCATCCTTTAGTCCTTAACAAAACAGAGATTATTGTTCAAACTGTCACTATGGGATTACATTTCATTATATAAAGAAATTAAACTAACTAACTAACTAACTATATATATATATATATATATATATATATATATATATATATATATATATATATATATATATATATATATAGATAGATAGATAGATAGATAGATATAGATACATAGATATATACACTTAAAAATATCGAAAATAATATGACAAATATTATGAACAATTTTATAATAGAACTAAGCAATGTTTTATAATACACTAAACTGAATGAAATACAGGGTATTTGAAGTTAGCGATAATATTGCCAGTAGATTCTGAAATACAAGTTTCTTGAACAGATAGGGACACTTCACCTTGAAATATACACCTTGAATCTGATTCTCGATAGAATCTGAAATATGTTAAAAACTTTAAACCTTGAATAACGCAACACAAGTTTGAATCCCATGCTTGTAATTGTGTCGTTACAAACTCACTCTTTTTATATAAATCAACCAATCTAAAGCCGGATCTTTATTCAAAAAGTATTTTCTCCTTTACGTATATTTCAGGGAGAACATTTAACGTCAACTTTTTATTAGCAAATGTAGCAACTGATCCAATTGAATAATGCTAAAAATAGCCTACTTCGCTTGCTAGAACTTATCTTTGGTAGAAGTTCATACATCAAATCTCTTTTTTTTGGTGTTTCTTGTTTTTTTGGGGGGGGTGGGTTCTTAGGTTTCTGAATACTTCGGAAGATTTTAACAGAATCCTTGTAATTATACATTTATGTTTGCTCTGTTTGATATGAAAAAAAAATATTTCTTATGAAGAAAATGGTCTGCAGAGCTCTTTGTAGAATGTCTGTTATTAGTTGTAGTAGTTGGTTTTACTTTAGCGTCCCATTCAGCAGCGAGGCTATATGAGACATGGACTTACAGCTTAACGTGGGATCCGAAACCATAGGCTTCTACTGAGAATCGAGCTCCGTTTTTAGGGAAAAAATCTAACCACAGTCAGTTCCTACCCATTGGGGTTAGAACATACCCTATTATTATACTGGTATTTGGAAGCAGTGATAATTGGTTACGGATTTCGTGACCTGGGACAGACCTGGATACGACGACACGTCGTGATACGCACGATGAAATTGTATGATACTGTTAAATATTAAAGTTAATGCATCATTTTTATATCAATAAATAACTTAAATAAAAAAGACAGTAACAATACTATTAACGTATATCTACATAGTATATACATTAAAAATACGTTGTCTATTATAGCGAAAAATGGCTGAACCGTTTGAAATGAATTTTATTGACATAGTTAACCTCTAGCTTGGACTAGGTTGTTGAGATCTTGCTCGGGAGAGTACTGCCGGTAGTAGTAACTAAATACACGATTCTGATTGGTTGGCGTTATCCGTATCTTGCTAAATAGTCTATACCTATGTATATAACAGAAATCATACGCTTGTTGCTATCGGTCCTCGTGATCGTGTGCGCTAGCGTTGTAGGCTGGTAACAAGAATTGCTTTTGGCGTGAGTTCAAACCCGGCCGAAGGAAATTTATATATATATTTTTTAAATCGTTCATAACACTTTTTTCAATAAAATATGATGAAAAAGTACTCAAAAAGGAGATTTGCTTACTTTTGGGGAGATAAGTAGTAGTGGTAGTAGTAGTACAGCAGAAGCGAAGATATATATATATAACTTTCCATGAAATCATGAAAATAAAAAAAATGACTTCCAACTCTATTCAGAAAGTAGGTATATTGGCACGTGTCGAGCCGAGTTGTTTGCTACGCGACGTTATGCCTTCAGCAAACTTCTGGCTATCGACTAGGTAAGTCGTAAGGGCCACTATGAAGAAAGAAAGAAAGAAAGAAAGAAAGAAAGAAAGAAAGAAAGAAAGAAAAAGGTATGCTTATTTCATGGGGAGAACAAAATATAATAGTCTATCTGCTCCTTGACATTAAGTGTTTGAAACCAATGCTGTTATGAATATCCATTTTTCTAATTTCCTTAGGAGACTAAAGAGAAACGTTAATTCTTCTATATATGAAAGAAAAATATATATCTCATATACCACACAGATAACGAAATAAAATAGCATATTTATCTACGCCTTGGTGTTAAGTGCTTTAAAATTGTTCAGAATATTTTCCTTATTCCCATAATAAAAAGAAAAAATGAGAATTGTTAATTCCCATAGAAGAAGAAAGAAAAATATAATTATATTTATTAAACAAAAAGAATAAAATAAAATATATTTAAAATATATTAAAATAAAATATAACTAAACTACGTAAAACATTTACTCCGAATAGTCTCTAAGTAATTTGTAGAAAATTGTCAGAAATAATGAGCATAAACTATCAGGTCTAGTTCTAAAAGTGTAGCAAGTGATAGTTCTAAACTCAAGTAGAATATTCACTCTGCTTCATTTAAATAATAGTCATTTTACAAAAATAATGATCTCTTGGCTGTATCGTAAATATTTTAGTGAATAAATAAATAAAATACATATGTATAATTTAATAATCGCAACTGGATAGCTGATTCTGTGGGTGAAGATAATGAATAATACTACAAACTGTTACAAAGGTGGGGGCCGCAGTGGCCCAGTGGAAGCCGGTGGGTGTAGCTAAGCAGCCTGTAGTGTTGTCAACGGCTCGGCTCACGACTCAGTCACCTCAACATACCGAGCCGGTTCGAGATCCATAAAAGTGATTAGATGCTAATACAATACGAAGTATATGTTCTATAAGCCTTTCCCACAATTCTACTGCTTGGGGCTGAAATCAGTCAATACTGAGGAAGTTAATTATTCGTCCCTGATTGAAAACTGTTCCGCGAAGACATCTTTAAACAAATCCCATTTTTATGGAACATAGTGAAATTGATCAAAGACAAGCGCTACAATTCGACTCAACTGACATTTGTGTGTATGTGCGGCCGTTTGCCTGTTTCACAACTATCTTTTATTGTTTTGGTTTCATTTTAATGAAAATTGGCTTATGGTTTCAACTAATAATCCTATTGTTTTGGATTTAACTCTATCAAGAATAAGGGGTGAAAGCTAAAACACTCACCCTTTGCATATTCACATATATAACAATTTTGTGTTATAGGCAAAACAACTGAAGATCATTTGATTAGACAAAACATAGGCTATTTTTACTTTAGGCCATCCGCATCATTCGAATTTGTTGCGGGTGAAATCGGCAATGGATAAGCGCGTAAAAGGGACCAAGTTCCTCTGAACTTCGAAACTTGGTTATTTAAATATTATAATAAAATATGTTTAAAAATAACTTCCACCATATTGAGTCAATTTGATTCAAGATGGCGTATATTTTCTTTGGGGCTTCTCGATCATCCCTATTAAACGAAGTCAATTGGGGTCAAGAGAAAAATGAAATTAATTTGTTATTGGGAAACAGTAATGAAACTAGATAAGAATTTCATTACCTGGATCCGGTATGACCTAACAAACCTGAAGACGATGGAAATGAAAGTGTCTAGGACACAGTTAAAGAAGCCCTAACAGTTCCTGTTGATGTAGTGGGTAGCGTGTGCGCCTGTGGTTCGTGTAGTCTGGGATTTGATTTTCGTTAGGGGATCATTAAAACTTTAGTTCAAGAAACATTAGTTTCGTTGATGATCCGTCTCCTTTAGCCTAAAGGACTTTATCGTGGAACGTGAAACTAATTTTTCATTAATGTTCATTTTTAAGTTTTAAATGGAATTATAACAACACGATTCTGCTTTCTCTTCTTACTAAATTTATATTTGCCTTTCTTGTTTGATGAGTGCGTCTGTGTGTGTCAAAACATTGCACTGAAAGATAACTGCAAGGTCTGTAAGAGTATAAGCGCTTGAGAATAACAGAAAAGATAAGTTATTTGATTTTAAGGGATTGTCAAAATTCAATCAAGCGAGCCAGTAAAATTTGTCTTGTAGAATGTACGGGGTGGGGAACGGGGGTTATTGCTACACGATCCTAATTAAATGGTCAAATCAAGGAAGTAATTTAACTGTTTACAATGAATTTTGAACATGCGTAGTTAACACGTGGATTGACTGGAATAGCTTTTATCATTCGCTGTTTTTCTGGGAGAGAAAAGGGGCTTAAATATTTCCCAAATAACATTTTCGTACACTTATTCTTCTCGTATGGAGAATGAAAATTGTAATTAGTTGGTTGATAATTTTTAAACTGATGTGAACAGTGAAAACGTGCTTTGAATATCCAGACGAATGCAACTATGTGTCTAATTATTTTACATATTTATTTTTAAACTCTGGGTTTACAGTTATACTCAGTCAATAATTTTAAATTAATTGTTGATTCTATTTCATGAGTTTTAGAATATATTTAACTATTAGAGATGCGCACGAGACAAGATTTGAAGCTGTCTCGTCTCGAAAATGTGCTGTAAAAGTGATGTCTCGACTCGAAAAACGTATATTTTTCTATTGGAAGAGCTGTGTCTCGACTCTAATTTTCTCAGGAAAATTCTGTCTCGACTCGACTCGTGCGCATCACTATTAACTACTTAGCCAAGCTTATATTAGGGACCCATAGGCCCAATTTTTAGAAGCTAAAAATCTGAAATTTAATTTTAAGTCACGATGCTTCAGTGAGATATCAACTTTTATATCCAGCATTGTGATTCTCATTGTGGCTTTTTTAATTGCAACGCATCACGGATCACACCAATCACTTTCTCATAATACTATGAGCTCTAAGACTGATGGGTTGAATGGTTAGAATTTTAACTTAATTTGCAGCACCGAGACTATATGATACATGGGCTTACAGCCTAACGTGTTGTCCCAAACCAGATAAACTCACACTGGAAATCGAACCCAGGTCTTCCGCACCGAACACTAACACAGAGCGTACTTCCATTTTTTCATTTATCGTTGCATAATCATAAAATGTTACATTTCCTCTGGATCTGACACGAACTTTTCCAGGTATAATACAAGGTTCCAGGACACATACGGCCTTTAATGATAATAACGCTAGTTTATTAACCATATTTTGGTTAAATACAGGACATAATTTATTTTTCCAACATGCTTAAAGATCTAATAGACTGACGCGGATAGCTCATATTTTTTTCTTTCCTCTCTTTGTTTTCACAAACAGACCAATATTTCATTGACATAATGTGTCAGAACTTAGTAGAAGAAGCAAAATGCTTCACTTCACAGGTAAACCAAAGACAAGACACGCATTTCAAACGACCTTCAGGCGATATTGCTTTGCCTTTCTTTGAATCTAGCGTTTAGTGATGATTCATTGAATAAGTAGTTGCTTACTACTGAAGGAAATTTCAATGGGTGAACAGCAGGGTGGATTGATTTAAATCAGTCTGATTTAAATCACGAATTTAATCAAGATTTAAATCACTTGATTTTTTTAATAAAAGTCGTTGGTTTAAATCAAAATCCGAAATAAATTAAAGTGAAAATAAGTAAAATCCCGTTTCTGTTCTGTTATTTCGATTATGAAAGATAATAAGAAAATACAATGAGACTCAAATTATGTAAGCACAATATGAAAACGAGTATCATGCAGAGGATGATTAGAGAAAATCCCGTTTTGAACGGGTAACGGGTAAATCCTGCTTTCTTCTCTTTGTAACATAGGGTTTTTAAATCGTTAAAACTATTCCAACGGAGAAATCATCATGAAAATTTAAGACGAAAGTTCTTTTGTGCCCACGTCTATTTGTTTGTTTTCAGGTAATAGGGTCGTATTTAGGAAAGCTCGATCCCCTCTGCGAAAAAAAAAATAAAAAATAATAGAGTTTAAAACTTCAGGGGAAATTTATGTACTAAATACATAGAAGTTATTCGGGATCGTAATACGGCAAATTTTGGATGCGTTAAAAAAAATAATAATTCTTTTGATAAAGTGAATACTTTCAAATATCTAAGATCAATATTAACAGACGAAAACGATATTCACGAAGAAATTAAATGTCGACTAAAAGCAAGGAATTCATGTTATTATTTAGTTCAAAATCTCTTGTCGTCGCAAATTCTGTCGAGAAATTTGAAGCTTAAAATATATAAAACGATAATCATGCCTGTTGCTCTGTATGGTTGCGAAACATGGTCGCTTGCTATGAGGGAAGAGCATAGACTGAAAGTATTGGAGAACAAGATCCTCAGACGAATATTCGGACCTAAAAGGAACGGGAATGGGGAATGGTGGAAACTTCATAACGAGGAACTACATAATTTGTATGGTTTATCAAACATTGTTAGGGTCATCAAGTCTAGGAGACTCAGTTGGGCAGGTTATGTAACCAGGATGGAAAAAAGTAGGAACGCTTTCAAAGTCTTAACTGGAAGACCAATCAGAAAACGACCATTAGAAATACGTAGGCGCAGATGGAAGGACAACTTTTAGATGGATTTCGCAGATATAGGAATACAAAGTAGAAAATGGATTCAGTTGGCTAAGGATAGAAGTCAGGGAAAGCTTTTGTGAACGTGGAATTGATCCTATGGGTTCCATATGCCATAGAGTTAGTTAATTTTAGGCGAAATTTATGGACTTTTTCCTAATTAACCCATTAGTGCCCAGAATTTCCCACTGGTATTTTGAAAAGTTTTTTTCGCATTTTGGTCTTAATAGTACTCTAAAATAGATATTAGAATATTTTTGAAAAATATTTATTTTTTCTTGTTTTTTTAGCCCGGCAACTTAACTTGCCAACAGGCATATACATATTAAAAAAGGGAAAATTTTCAAAAGTTACAATTTTTAAGGAGAAAATACACTGGAAAATCATACCTATTAAAATCAAATCAATCCTTCCTTTACAGACCTTCAATCCTTCCTTCTGTAGTATTTCAAATCAATCCAGTTGAGTCTTTCTCTTCAAAACACATTGTACCCAAAAAACAGTGCTAACCTCGCATTAATATATTATACAAAGAAAATGCAAGAATGCTATAACGAAACAGACTCCAAAATTATTTTACGCTTAAAACCAGCAATGCCAATAAATGAGTTTTTGCGCTATGACGAAAAATTGCCGTGGCAACTTAAGTTGCCAAGGGGCAGCAGGGGCTAGAATTATATATTTTATTTCTTCTTTACAAAATAACGTTTTTTCACACTACTTGTGCTGTGTGTTAAAGAAGCGAACGGATTTCGTTTCAACTTTTACATTTACATTATCTTTCTCTTCATCAGTTTCAGTCCCTACCAACAATAGTAGTTCTTACACTTTCAAAAAAAAAAAAAAAAAAAAAAAAAAGTTGCTTCATGAAATCAGGTTTAACAAAAGTACAGAAGTTATCGTAAAATGTAATCTTGAAATTGGCTTAATTTCCCCAACTCTCATGCATAACAGCATAAACAATAGACCTAACTACAGCCTGAAAGAAAACATACCTACTATTTCATGAAAAATGGGGACTTTGGAGAAAAAATGCTAACAGTTTCACGAAATGAAATTAATTCACCTTTTTTTCCCTCCAACTTCAACTCAAAACAATAACTTTATGCCTCTAATTTCAAACAAAACACATTATGTTTCACAAAACTAATTTACACGAAATATTTCGTGTTACATGACAAGAGGAATGAAATTTACTCCTTTATTATTGGCAATTATAATTCCAAACAGCGGAGTTAATTGGGAACCTACAAAACAATATTTGGAATTTTGTAAAGGAACATGATTGGGAGGGGGCGATTGGTCATTCTTGACTGATTTTACCCCTAAAAGTGTGGCTTGTTCATAAACTCCAAATTACATTTGCACCATATTCTTTAAAAATTAAACACTTTTTACAGAAGTTATACTGGATCTTTTTTAAACGGCAGGGTAAAGTAATTCAACCTCTAATTCTTGATAGCCGGCGTACTTCCGTCTCCTCCCACATTATCATTCCATCAAGTCTACCATCATAATTCACATCCCTCAATCATCGTCCCACTTAGTCTACAGGGCATAATCTTTGGACGTAAAACTGAAAAAAGTTAATTTCATTTTTCTCTTGACCCCAATTGACTTCGTTTAATAGGGATGATCGAGAAGCCCCAAAGAAAATATACGCCATCTTGAATCAAATTGACTCAATATGGTGGAAGTTATTTTTAAACATATTTTATTATAATATTTAAATAACTAAGTTTCGAAGTTCAGAGGAACTTGGTCCCTTTTACGCGCTTATCCATTGCCAATTTCACCCGCAACAAATTCGAATGATGCGGATGGCCTAAAGTAAAAATAGCCTATGTTTTGTCTAATCAAATGATCTTCAGTTGTTTTGCCTATAACACAAAATTGTTATATATGTGAATATGCAAAGGGTGAGTGTTTTAGCTTTCACCCCTTATTCTTGATAGAGTTAAATCCAAAACAATAGGATTATTAGTTGAAACCATAAGCCAATTTTCATTAAAATGAAACCAAAACAATAAAAGATAGTTGTGAAACAGGCAAACGGCCGCACATACACACAAATGTCAGTTGAGTCGAATTGTAGCGCTTGTCTTTGATCAATTTCACTATGTTCCATAAAAATGGGATTTGTTTAAAGATGTCTTCGCGGAACAGTTTTCAATCAGGGACGAATAATTAACTTCCTCAGTATTGACTGATTTCAGCCCCAAGCAGTAGAATTGTGGGAAAGGCTTATAGAACATATACTTCGTATTGTATTAGCATCTAATCACTTTTATGGATCTCGAACCGGCTCGGTATGTTGAGGTGACTGAGTCGTGAGCCGAGCCGTTGGCAACACTACAGGCTGCTTAGCTACACCCACCGGCTTCCACTGGGCCACTGCGGCCCCCACCTTTGTAACAGTTTGTAGTATTATTCATTATCTTCACCCACAGAATCAGCTATCCAGTTGCGATTATTAAATTATACATATGTATTTTATTTATTTATTCACTAAAATATTTACAATACAGCCAAGAGATCATTATTTTTGTAAAATGACTATTATTTAAATGAAGCAGAGTGAATATTCTACTTGAGTTTAGAACTATCACTTGCTACACTTTTAGAACTAGACCTGATAGTTTATGCTCATTATTTCTGACAATTTTCTACAAATTACTTAGAGACTATTCGGAGTAAATGTTTTACGTAGTTTAGTTATATTTTATTTTAATATATTTTAAATATATTTTATTTTATTCCTTTTGTTTAATAAATATAATTATATTTTTCTTTCTTCTTCTATGGGAATTAACAATTCTCATTTTTTCTTTTTATTATGGGAATAAGGAAAATATTCTGAACAATTTTAAAGCACTTAACACCAAGGCGTAGATAAATATGCTATTTTATTTCGTTATCTGTGTGGTATATGAGATATATATTTTTCTTTCATATATAGAAGAATTAACGTTTCTCTTTAGTCTCCTAAGGAAATTAGAAAAATGGATATTCATAACAGTATTGGTTTCAAACACTTAATGTCAAGGAGCAGATAGACTATTATATTTTGTTCTCCCCATGAAATAAGCATACCTTTTTCTTTCTTTCTTTCTTTCTTTCTTTCTTTCTTCATAGTGGCCCTTACGACTTACCTAGTCGATAGCCAGAAGTTTGCTGAAGGCATAACGTCGCGTAGCAAACAACTCGGCTCGACACGTGCCAATATACCTACTTTCTGAATAGAGTTGGAAGTCATTTTTTTTATTTTCATGATTTCATGGAAAGTTATATATATATATCTTCGCTTCTGCTGTACTACTACTACCACTACTACTTATCTCCCCAAAAGTAAGCAAATCTCCTTTTTGAGTACTTTTTCATCATATTTTATTGAAAAAAGTGTTATGAACGATTTAAAATATATATATATATATAAATTTCCTTCGGCCGGGTTTGAACTCACGCCAAAAGCAATTCTTGTTACCAGCCTAGAACGCTAGCGCACACGACCACGAGGACCGATAGCAACAAGCGTATGATTTCTGTTATATACATAGGTATAGGCTATTTAGCAAGATACGGATAACGCCAACCAATCAGAATCGTGTATTTAGTTACTACTACCGGGAGTACTCTCCCGAGCAAGATCTCAACAACCTAGTCCAAGCTAGAGGTTAACTATGTCAATAAAATTCATTTCAAACGGTTCAGCCATTTTTCGCTATAATAGACAACGTATTTTTAATGTATATACTATGTAGATATACGTTAATAGTATTGTTACTGTCTTTTTTATTTAAGTTATTTATTGATATAAAAATGATGCATTATCTTTAATATTTAACAGTATCATACAATTTCATCGTGCGTATCACGACGTGTCGTCGTATCCAGGTCTGTCCCAGGTCACGAAATCCGTAACCAATTATCACTGCTTCCAAATACCAGTATAATAATAGGGTATGTTCTAACCCCAACGGGTAGGAACTGACTGTGGTTAGATTTTTTCCCTAAAAACGGAGCTCGATTCTCAGTAGAAGCCTATGGTTTCGGATCCCACGTTAAGCTGTAAGTCCATGTCTCATATAGCCTCGCTGCTGAATGGGACGCTAAAGTAAAACCAACTACTACAACTAATAACAGACATTCTACAAAGAGCTCTGCAGACCATTTTCTTCATAAGAAATATTTTTTTTTCATATCAAACAGAGCAAACATAAATGTATAATTACAAGGATTCTGTTAAAATCTTCCGAAGTATTCAGAAACCTAAGAACCCCCCCCCCCAAAAAAAACAAGAAACACCAAAAAAAAAAGAGATTTGATGTATGAACTTCTACTAAAGATAAGTTCTAGCAAGCGAGAATCAAATTCAAGGTGTATATTTCAAGGTGAAGTGTCCCTATCTGTTCAAGAAACTTGTATTTCAGAATCTACTGGCAATATTATCGCTAACTTCAAATACCCTGTATTTCATTTATTATAAAACATTGCTTAGTTCTATTATAAAATTGTTCATAATATTTGTCATATTATTTTCGATATTTTTAAGTATATATATATATATATATATATATATATATATATATATATATATATATATATATATATATATATATATATATATATATAATTAGTTTAATTTCTTTATATAATGAAATGTAATCCCATAGTGACAGTTTGAACAATAATCTCTGTTTTGTTAAGGACTAAAGGATGAGAATTTTATATATAAATGAAAAAAAAATTAGTGATATTTAGTTCCAGAAATAGGGATGATCGAAGTCAATGTGCTGATCACACACAAAACAGTTTAAATCCGTTTCCTTGACCATAGCTAATTATGGACTACAATTGAAGTGAGTTCAATTTATTTTGAGCTGTAATCTTATTCATAGTTCTTATTAACAGTCAAATTTAGAAGTTTTACGCATGTAAAATTCTACTTCAATTTTTCGCTTGACAAGAAAAATATAAATAAATACTTGCAGAATATCGAATCACACCTTGAACTGTAACCATATGTTTCTTTCTACTGGAGTCCTACCTGATCAATAATAAAATAAAAATAAAAAACAGCGACACGGAGATTCGAACACGGGTCGCAGGAATGGGAATTCTATACGGATCCAATGAGCTACGAAAGAAGATACACGAACAATCTACGCTATAAGTATATGGAACTAATCGTAAGTTTCACGCTGTGAAAGAACTTTTTTTCCTGTTATTAAGTTTTACGATATTTCTATAGTGTTTTAAGTGAACTGCAAAGAGATAGATCATGTAGTTATCAATTTGGTTAGGGATTGAGCTTTAAAAACTTTTAAAACATTTAATTAAATCGCGATACGGTAGCAAGGAATGTGTAGTACCTTCAGCCATAATTTTATTCTTCCAAGCAAAAAAGAATGCCTTCGTTCTACGCATTTGGAGTTCTTAAAAGTAAAATTATAGCATAATTAAACGTGTGATTTTGCCATTTGAATGTAAATTTATGTCCCTTACTGACCAAAACAAATCTTATGGGCGCAATCTGCTTCCTAAGCCCCGCGTGTGTGCTTCTCCCTGTTCCCAATAGAAAATTTAGCTTAGGTATTTTCTGCAAAACTATTCGCGAGATATAGAATTTCATACTCAGTACTTCTGTTTACCTGGTACGGGAATTCATAGAATTGGAAATAATTCCTTTGTGTAATTATAATTATGCAGAACAGCGATGAATAAATGTTTTATGTTGCTTAAAATGTATGCAAATTGTTAGGAAATTTTCTAGAGTGGTGGAAAATATTCTTCTCAGGCTGGGACAACAGTAATTAAGTTAGTGCCAAGGAAAGAAAAACTAGAGACGGGGAATTTCCCTAGCTTCCCCCTACAAACAAAGCACTGGTCGTAACGAACGCTTTTCCTGACGTATGACCGTGGCACTCTGAGTGGCTCCGTGGGTGAGTGAGCAAAGGCGTGGCTTCGTAATCATGGGGTTTAGGGTTCGAGTCCGGTCGAGGCAAGTTGGTATTTTTTTCCATTGTTCGTTCCCCATATCTTAAGATGTTTCTCTCCCTCCGTAATCATCTGATGCTCTCAACTGAGTTCTCCACTTGAATTCAGCAATTGGTAATGGGATGCTCTCAAGTTCGGGTGAGCTTTTACATGTCTACTTACAAAATCAAAATTTTCGACAAAATATGGATGCTATCCGATCATTTTGTCTCCAATTCTGAATTTGCACATGTGAGTGTATTTCTCCTTCATCATATTTGCATCTCCCGTTCTCCTATGTTGTCAGTTATGACAAAAGATGGTTTGGGAGTAAGATTTCAAATCATAAAAGCGCTATACCAATGGGTCCACTCTCGCTAAGCATTTGATTAAAAGTATATGTTTTCATACTGTAGGAGGGGAGCTTTTGCTCTTCCTACCCCCCCTGAAGTGACAGAATATTTATTTAGGTTCTGTAAAGTCATTTCAGATCAAACGACTTAAAGAGAGTTCATTCCAACAGCAACAGGATTGGGCTTTTATTTGTTGTTGCACTTTATCTTCACGAATAGGACGAATAACCAATAGTATATTTGGCATAAGAACTACACGTATAAGATTTATTTTATTTTGGAGAAATGATGCTGTAGACGGTAGTGGGAATTTCACCCAAGTGTACGGGAATTTTCATTGCCTGGCGATTATGCCACCCGCCTTCTTTTAAAGTTAATTCGGTTGCAATACTTCCAGCAAATACTTTGGACTCAACTGGTGGAGCACTCTTGCCGTAAATCTCCATATGGCTGTACCATTTAGAAGTGTCCCCCGCTGTACAAATGATGCCAACCCATTCTACAGTTTGGACTGGAATGGCCAATGAAGAACACTGGAACAGACGATTAGCCAATCAAGATATTCGAAACAATTTACAGATATCCCCAAAATTATTGCTATGGCATTACTCATATTACTTCCATTTACTCTGATCGCAACATGCGACACTCCCTTATCGTTATGACTATGTGCGGCGTGAACTGCATGTCACGACTCTGCTCTCGAAATATAAATTCTTTATTTTTGGGCCTGTGTCTTGGAATGCATTTGAGACTTTCTAAGTGACACTAAATCAAATACTTAGAATATAAAAGAAAGTTTAGAAATACGTATGACTTAGCCAGAGCATTCCGTTCAATGTGCGTTTTTGATATCCAAAAGAGCAAAATTTAATAAATGGTGCTTTTACTTGCCAAATATCCTTTCTCAGTCGTCTCTTTATGGTCTACTTTTATAGAGTAGGAAAAAAGAAAGTGTCTGCAGAAAATGTCAACTCCCATGCTATTTGGTCGAGGCCAGGAAGAGCTATTTCAATATTCTAGACCTCGCTTGTTCTGGAAGGCACGAGTCACCTATTTTGTAGTCCTCCAGTACAAATCTGCTTAAGAAAATATACGTGCGGAGAATTCATCAAAGCTGCCGTATTGCTTTTTTTTCTTTTTGAGAATTATGTGATTTGTTGAGGATTTAACAATATTTATCTTCTTGAATTTTATCTTCTATACATTTAAATAAACCTAGCTCTATAGATATAATCACCGATGAATAGAGATTTCTCCAACTTTTCTCTATAACCATCTATCTTGAGTAATTCTTTCACAGCTTCTTGTCTTCCTTACATATTGTATGGAGACGTTACCTAGGTCTTTTTCCTATTTTTGTTTTTCTTACTATCCAGTCATCTTCTCCCATTAGCTATCATTTCCTTTTTGCAATATGTCCAGGTCACTGATACTTCAATGCCCAGAGGTGAACCTATTGCAATATATTGCAAGTAAAAACTAACTTACCATTATGACTAATTCACAAGATAGTGTTATACTATTATATTTTTTAACTGTATATATATATATATATATATATATATATATTTGTACTAAATATTCCTAAAATTGTCAGACCAAACCTGTTATTTCGTAAGCAGTCTCGTGCGGATCTCAATCTTTTGAAAAAAGATGTATAACTATACATTCAATTCGGTTCCAATTTTAGTAGAATAATACAGCTAAAGACGATATCTTTCCTTGATACGCAGAGCCACTTCCCACCTCTCCCAAAAAAGCTTGTCGCTATATATAGCCAATTTTCTTTTAAGGGAATCAACTTTTAAGGGAGATCGGAAATGTTAATTTTTAACATTTCACGTTTAAAATTCTGTTAATAGAGAGGATGGAGCTTATTCTTGAGACACCGAGTGAATTCCAGAAAACCAATTATCGATATATCTTACCGTTTTCGCTGTACTGAAATCAATATTAAAACCAGAAGTTCTAGTAAACTTTAAAAATTCCAGTTTCGATAGTGTAACGACTGATAGGTGCAGGGGTGGATCCAGAGGGGGGGGCGATCGCCCCTCCCTAGAAGAAGAAACTTCTTATTTTATATATATAAATAAAACCCATCTCAAAGTTTGGAGCCCTTAAAAGTAGCAGTATGACAACCCACCGCCCCCCCAGAAGTCGGTCCTGGATCCGCCACTGGATAGGTGTTAATAATGTATGTTTTCTCTAGATGCGAATCGATTGTAGAAGATTGTGTATCGCTATCTGTTACTGTGTTTGTTCTGGTGCGATTAACGGCCATGGACGAGTTTGTTCTCAGGAAGCAAACTAGAAAAGGAAAGAAAAATATAAATGTAATCTTTCAGTTTAACGCCCCTTTTGGAATGGGCGCCAGATGATTAAGACAAGTGAATGATGATGGAAGAATTGGTGAAATCAAAATGTGGAAGAAAACGGGAGTACTCCGAGAAAACCCACGGATACAATATTGTCTACTACGAATTTACTTGGCCGGGGATCGAGTCAGGGACCTCACACATCAGAGGTAAGAGCTCTACCACTGAACTACCGTGCCACCTCTAAACCAGGAACGAAAAGAATCTCTTGTGTTTTTATTTCAGTAATAACTACAATTTCGTTGTTCAATGATCGTAGACGGCATACAGGGTGATTTCAAAAATGAAATGAAATGAAATCTTTGAGTTTTACGTCCCACGCTTATGCCAGTTAGGCTAAAGGAGACGGCGATGATGAGTAATGAATGAAATGGTGGAATGAAGAAAGTGGGAGGAAACGCGAGAACCCCGAGAAAACCCACGCACACGGTGTTTGTCCACCACAAAGTTCACTTGGCGGGGGCTGGGATCGAACCCGGAACCCCAAGCACCAGAGGTGAACGCTCTACCACTGAGCCACCGCGGCCCCTCTTAGAAAAAAGAATTGGACTGATACTTACAGGTCACAACAGTGCTATCTTGTAAAGCAATAATTATGTAGGATATCACCTCTATACCACGACCGGAGCTCGAATGTCGGACAGTTGGCAGATGTACAGTACATATCAATCGGAACAGTATAGATCCTTCTCCATTAAACAATCTCACCTCCAAGAGAGCTGAGTTAATCGGAGCATGCTACCGATCCCAGCACAAATCAATAATAATAATGCTCCAGAGACTTGAGTAAATATTTGGGTTACAGTAGTCCAGTGGTAGACTGTTTAGCTCTGGTGCATATGGCCCCTGGTTTGATCCCAGGTCGCGTCAAGTAAGGTTTGTGGTGGACAAAAACCGTGTGCGTGAGTTTCCTCGAGATTCTCCCGTTTCCTCCCACTTTCTTCATTCCACCTTTTCATTCATTTCTCATCATTACCGTTCCCTTTAACCTAGCCGGCATAATCAAGGGACGTAAAATTTTTAAGATTTTTGAGTTCTTTCCTCACGAAGTTGAAAAGAATGAAAAAAAAAGGTGTTTTGAATTGAATACGAGATTTTTTTTTCTTTGTAGGAATATGCTGTTAAAGCTTTCTCAAGTTGCTTCTCTTGTCCTTCCCTTTAAAAAATGTAAAAGTGAAGAAGATGCAGGCCATTGTGTACTCAGGATATTGTTAAAAAAAAAAAAAAAAAAAAAAAAGAAAAGAAAAGAAAAAGTTAACTTTTCCGGTTGCTCTAAGGAACGGGTTAAGGATAGTGGAAAGAGTTTTTTTTTTTCGATTCCTTTAGATATTCACGGCTTTCTTCACAATCGAGTGTGCGACTGTAGCATGAAAGAGGGTTTGCCGACAGCATTCCATGCGAACGCAGATAATTAAATTTCCAAGCCAAAGGCTCAGGGCATGGGGAAAGAACCCCAAAGGCTTTATAAGTAAATCGTTCCTCCCTCTACACATGTTGTTGTATAGTATATAAAAGATTCTAAGCAGGAAATCCAATCTTCGCTGCAACGCGGGGAATTGTATAATGGATGTCCCTTTATACCCTAGCCATGACTTCGTAAAACGATTTTCCCGAACTGCAAAGTTGTTTTCTCAAGTTATTTTTGAGGCGTCGCTCTCGACGAACGAAGAAGCTACCTGCTACTACTACTACCAACAAATCTTAAACAATTTTGCTTTCTTCGAATCTAAATGTATGTTTTACTAGAAGGCTCATAGAATTAAACTAAGTCTAAGAGGCCATGAAACTACAACTTAACAACTACGAGTACTGACCAATAAAGATAAATCATAAATGAATAAAACATAATTACCTCTACTAATCCTCCAAATGTTGGTCTTTTTCAAAATAGTCCCCATTACATGCAATACACTTGTCCCAACGATTTTGCCAGTCATCAAAGACACGTTGGAAGCCATTTTTGGACAGATCCTTCAAAATCGCCTCTGCAGCTCTCACCACTGGCCCCTGAAGATGCGAAACGCCATTCCCGGAGGTGTTTCTTCAGACTTCAAAAAAAGAAATAAATCACAAGGGGCTATATCAGGACTGTATGGAGGATAGGGTATACACGGAACGTTGAACTTTGCAAGATAGTCAATAACAACATTGGTAATATGGGGCCTGGCGATATCATGGTGTAGCATCCGTCCTGTTTCTTTCAAATGTGCTCGTTTCCGATTAATGTGACCTTGAAGGGTTTTCAATACACCCTTATAATACACTCCCGTGACAGTTGTATGTGGTGGGACAACATGTTGATAAACTATGTCTCGAATACCGAAAAATGAGACGACCATAACATTGTCACCAGAAGCAATCACTCTCTCTCTCTCTCTTGGGTGTTAGTAATGAAGGAGACTTTCACGAACTTAGGGTCATAATGATAAAACAGAATTTCGATGTTCTGTACTGTTCTTCGCGTATCACTTCCAGGTAGCATTATGCGAAACTGAAACAACGTGTGCTTAAACGGCTACCAAGGTCACATTCCTGACCTCATGGCCTTCAAACTTGCTCGATCTATTCATTACTTCTCCCACTACACAGACGTGTTTGTGCCCTGCTGTTCTATTCACCTCATAAACACTGATGATCAGTCTTTATTGATAAACCTACGTATAACTTCAAAATCTGCGCGTACAGTTTAAAATCTGCACAATTGGTACAATTGGCAGCATGTATTTAATGTCACAATGATACTTGTCACGAGCGACGACACTAGATGGCGCAAGGCGGCGCATGCCTTTAGTAGCTTTTCCTGTTCTGATATTTTATGTTCTGGAAACAAAGGAGAACGTATTATGATCCACATATTTTACGTTCTAGAAACAAAGAATATTTTATGTTCTACATAATTTACGTTCTGGAAACAAAGGAGAATGTTTTGTGTTCTACATATTTTACGTTGTAGAAACAAAGAATATTCTATGTTCTAGAAACAAAGAACAACCTTATGCTCTAGAAACAAAGAAAATTATGGGAATTATGATCGAAAATTCATGTCAATCGGTGTTCGGCAGCCATTAGATTACAAAGATGACTTTTATTTTTATTAATATAGATTTATTGATGCAATTTACGAAAATTATAGACAGATAGACAGACAGACAGATAGACAGACATATACATATGCATATATATATTCAATGATGGATGCTTGCTTCAATTATTTTTCCTTGTCTTGTAGAAGAAATTCTTGTTTACTTTCATGGTATTTTAACAGCAATTCATCAAATATTATGTTATTTAATTTGTGTCACCGGATCGTTCAATCTCTGCTTAAGTTCCGTTTAATGTAAATTCTCGGACGACCAATAGAGAAGACCGGGACGCTCTTTTCTTTGGATCTTCGCTGACCACTTAACGTGACAGGCTGTTGACATCTTCCATGGTTTTTAAGCCACGTTGCTTCCCCGTGCAGTTTTCCCCTAATGAATACTCCACAGACATCTACGCTTCACTTAACAACGTTAGCAGAGTTGGTTAGCTCTTTAGTATTTGGTTTTCAAACCATTGAACCACAGACTCATAAAACAAGCTTAAATGAATGATTGATTGCTTTCCAACTAAATGAACTGTTCGTTCCATTTTTTTTTTTAACAGAAATTTCCGTCATCCTTTGTATTGTGCATAACGGAACAAATGTATTGTTTTTATCCATTAATCACGTACTATGATTGTTTTGAAGTTTATTAGCAGATATTTTGATGTTTTTGTTTTAACCTTTGTCTCAATCCCATACGTTATCTGATATATTTTTATTGTCGTAACTCATGTAATTTATGATTTCTTGACAGTTAATTGTTTGCGTATCTGTGTGTAAGGTTATTGTGTAATTGATGTCAAGACAGTGGTGATGGGGGGGGGGTGACTCAATAGTACAGTACGTATCTAAGGTGCAACTCGTCTCTGATTCTGTCTCCGCTACGCGAGAATCTGATGGACAATATAATGTCATTTCCTTCCACATTCTCATTCCACTAATTTGTTCATAATTCATTAACCTTCATTAATCAACCAACTCCTTTAGCCTAAGGGGTATGTTTATGTGACGTAACATTATAAGACAGAGGCGAAGCTTGAAATTTTAAATAATTCTTTAATGGCGAAGGGAGCTTTTACCTCTTAACTTACCATTTGTTTTTCACATCTCGGTTTAAAAAAAATAGATTTTTCTTATTATTGATAAACGGTTCGCCTCTGTCTTGGTCGTTATCAATGGATGTCAATATAACAATGCCAATTGTAGTGCTTTCAAACATGCCATCTTAAAATTCTCAATCAGAGGTGGATCTAGGAGGTAAAAAATGGGGGGTAGTCAGAACCCAGACTGTGATAGGTATATTATGAGTTTACTATAAACTTCCAAAAATATATAAATAATAGCTTCATTATTTTTGTCACTCACAAACTGGGGGGCTAGGACCCCCTGGCCCTAGGCTAGATCCGCCACTGTTCTCAGTATATTTGTTTTGTTAAAGCGTGAATATACGGACTGGAAAATAATAATTGAAGAGTGCGTTTCACAATAAATTACTGTCGAAAATTCATTTAAAAATGTGGCAAAAAATATACAAACAAGGAGCAATTGCACGCCAGTCACTTTAAAATCTTCAGAATCTTGGTTTTCTCACTACTACCTGCCAGTGCTCTCACTATCTGATCTACTATGCTCTAGGCCTACATTAATAAAATTAAAATTCCCTCTCTAAATCCAGAAACATAAATCTGGAAACATAGCTAACAGTAACTTATGAATACTCTATTTTCCGCTTTTAACCTGTGTTCGTAGATTTCCTGAAGAAAATTTCCCTCGACTGAGTCGAAAACTTTCCCTTTTCTTATCAAATTTTCTCTACTTTGTTGAGTATTTAATTCCTATGACAGAAGTTATATGATAAGATTAATTTAGCTATATTGAAGAAAGAGAATGAAATGAAATCTTTAAGTTTTACGTCCCACGGTTATGCCGGTTAGGCTAAAGGAGACGGTGATCATGAGAAATGAATGAAATGAAGAAAGTGGGACTAAACAGGAGAACCCCGAGAAAACCCACGAGCACGCTGTTTCTCCACCACAAATTCTACACGGCGCGAGCTGGGATCGAACCCGGGACAACAAGCACCAGAGGTGAACGCTCTACCACTGTACCCCGGAAGATTTACGTCCCTAGGCCAAAAAAAAAAAAAATGACCTTCTTCCCAAAAAGTTTTTGTTCATATCGATATGGTAAGCAGAAAAAGGAAACAACACACACAGGAGAAACTGTCAGAGGACAAAACATGGTAGCGTGTCTCTAGAAAACATAATAAAAGCAAAAATCACTACAACTAGTAAATACTAGGCAACAGAAAATACAACGTAGTATTGTCAATAGGTTCCCAAAAGTACAGTTAAGCAATTTTCAACATAAACCTCCCTTATGTTTCTCTCTCGTGGTCAGCTCATTTTTTTATGTATGCCATACTGTAACCTTGATATAATTAATATGCCGCACCTGGAAATTTGTCGCCTTAGCCCGGTCTCATTGCATAAATACGGCCCTGCTTCAGAGGTTGAATCCATAAGCAGTGCCGCGCCTTGGAAAATCGGCGCCCGGGGCGAGAGTATACGACGGCGCCCTCCTCCTCGTACATATGAATGAGGCCAAAAGACCAGCCACGAAACGCCACCATGGTTGGCGCGAAACGTAAGAAAATTTTCAAAAATAAACCCTGCTTTTCCTTGATTTTGATCACTTTTTATTACTTTTTCTTTACATCGTATATATATCTTTTCTTTTTCTTCCCGAATTTGACATCCCCGTCACTTCGACGCCCGGGGCTGTCGACAAGCTCGCCCCTCCCCCTCCCCCACGGCACGGTACTGCAGAGATGGTCATCCTCCCTCATTTTTCTCTCATGAGGGCCGCCCTCACCCTCACCTCACCCTCATTTTAGTAGTTGAGGGTGAGGGCGATAAAGTAATTGAGGGTGAGTGTGAGGGCGTCAATGGAAGGTGAGTGTGAGGGAGGGTGAGTGGAGGGCGTCAATGGAGGGTGAGTGTGAGGGCGTCAATGGAGGGTGAGTGTGAGGGAGGGTGAGTGGAGGGCGTCAATGGAGGGTGAGTGTGATGAAGGGTGAGGGTGAGGGGCGTCAATTGAGGGTGAGGGTGAGGGAGGGTTAGGAAAAATGATCATTTCTGCGGTACTGTCCATAAGGCATAATTTACTAATTTTGGAAGTCTAGAAAGCTAAGAAAAAATTGAGAATTGCCAGAACATTTTTGTTTGATGTCCTAATTGATTCAGCGTTTGACATAACATCGTTTGAGAAATGAAACATACAGTTAGTGCTGACAAAATATGCTTTAAATTGTTATGAGATGGATGACTTTCTTCCAAATACCAATAAAATATTCATTTTCCACCAAGTGCAAACTGCGTTGGAGCATCGTGTGTTTACCAGCTTGCTGACAAGCAAGAAGCCTCTGTAATTTCTATCCGTAAGTTTAAAAGCCTTAGAACACTCCTGTAAACTAAGGAACAATTTAACAAGTAACTGCAGATGACACTTTCAACAATAAAATGAATCCTGACATCACCAAGAAGACAGGTAATTCCGTTGTTGATGGTGTTAGCTCCACTTTTGCGTAACACAGGCTGTGCTCGCTCGCTCGCTGGTCGCGAAAGACAACTAATCAAAATGGACTTTTCACTGGAGACTCCCTTCAAACCTTTTAATATACCATTTTTAAAAAGTAGCACTTCTGAAGGCAACGGATATGAGATTCCGTGCACGGAAGACCCAATGGCCTTTTCCCGTGGAAAAGATCACACTCCTCTTCTGTTGTACTAAGTTAGCAGTGTTGCTGTCTAAAGGTAGAAATAACTAAAACATTTCTCAAAGGTCTTCAGTAATTTAATTCATAAATATAGCTCTGAGTTATGCCTTCATGTCGTTTAAATATATATTCAAATATTATTTAGGTTCTCAAATCCTGCGAGGATGAAGCTTAAAATATATAAAACGATAATCGAGCTCGTTGTACTGTATGGTTGCGAAATATTGTCGCTTACTCTGAGGGAAGAACGTAGACTGAAAGTACTAGAGAACAAGATCATTGTTAGGGTAATCAAGTATAAGAGGCTCAAGTGGGCAGGTCATGTAGCCAGAATGGAAAAAAAGCATTAACGCTTTCGAAGTTTTTACTGGAAATCCAATCGAAAAAGTCCATTAGGAAGACCTAGGCGCAGATGGGAATATAACATTAAGATGGATCTCGCAGAAATAGGATTTCAAAGTAGAAACAGGATATAGTTGGCTAAGGTCAGATGTCAATAGAGTGCTTTTGTGAACGCGGCGTTGAACCTCCAGGTTCCATAGGTCATAAAGTTCGGTAGTTTTAATACTGCGAGGATACGGAAATAATTGTTGGATAATTCATAAAGTTGACGAATCTACACTTGTCTCGCAAGAAAATATGGAGAGTTGTGTATTTACTTTTACCCACGGAGGAGAAAAATAATTACATGATTCAGAAATATGAGAGAAATGATCATATGAGTAACTAGAGGTCACTGTTTGTCCCCTAAATATCGTTAGACCACAAGTTGAAAGTATGGTTGTTGCAGAAGTAAGAGGCTATGACCCACATAGGCAATGTATGCTTGTTACACCAATAGGAATAATGGATACTACCGTCAAAATAAAAGCACTGAAGTAAGAAGAAATTACCCCATATTCAGTGGCGTATTTAGGGGGACTTCCGGGCTTAAGCCCCCCTCCCCCCGAAATCTTACTTACTATAGTAAAGTATATGAAATATCTTGCAGAATTTTCATATTTTCAGGCAAAGCCCCCCCCGAAAGTTAGCAAAGCTCCCTCCCCGAAACAAAATCGTAAATACGCCACTGCCCATATTGTAAGAAGAAATTACGATTGAAAGATAAAAGCTAATGGCTAATCCATGACTGGGTAGCAAGAGATTAATAAATGCATAGGTAGCTTTTTTATACAATGTGGTGTGACGGAATCGGATGCAGCCTGGAGGAACATGGAAAACAAGATAGTTTGCTTAAGATAGTAGATTGCTTAAGATAGTACATTGCTGAGAAGTGTTAGAGAGACTACCCTATCAGGTGGGGCAGGAGTTAGCAGATTTAATATCGATTTTTAATGTAGCATTTATTCCCCTCCCTGTTTTTCCTTCCACAATATTCATTTTAAAGATGTTACAATAATTTATAAATAGCAATCTGAAATGCCCGTTCTTCGCACGGGGAGAACAGGTTTATAGAAAGTATTTAACCTCTCCCCCCTCTTAGGACAAGCATTTCAATGAAAATGTAATGACAAAAGTCCGTAATGTCACCCCCTTCCTATCCTCAGCTCCATGCTGATGGGAGCTGAATTTGGACTTAAGTGGCATCGATAGTGTCACTATTCATCTTAGCGAGTCCGAAAATTGTGAATTGGACATTAATATCTATCATTTTCGGTTATTTTTACATGTCAAACCTTCCCACCTCTTACGTCAATGGAAGATGGATTTCGATTTAAACCCATTCGAGAGTGTCATCACTATTCATCTCAGGTACCCCTAAAACTATGAATTGGACAATAATATTTGTCGTTTTCGATTATTTTTTATATGACACGCCTCATCACTAGTGGAAATTGTCAGTAATGTCATGAGATACTTGGGAGGTCTTCGGTTGATAATCAATCCAAATTACATTTTAATCATTAGTTCAGTCAGTAATTATTGCGGACATATTTTTGGATTTGGTGGCCAGACTTATTTGCTTAAAATTCGTACTTTCTTGGTATATTTTATGTATTTTTTTAGTGGTTTAGATTAGGTTAGGTTGGGTTAGTTTACGTTAGGATTTTTGGATTTGGGGACCAGAATTCTTTGCTTAAAATTCGTACTCTCTTCTTATATTTTCTGATTATTTAGGCTAGGTTAGGTTAGGTTAAGTTAGTACTTAGTACTTAGTAACATCAACTCATTTCTCCTGTAAGCACGGCGTTTTTTTTTTTTTTTTTTACCTAATTTTGGCCTCCAGTTCCAAAACTATCCCGTTATTGCGTGACGAAGTAATACAAACTATCATTTAGTTTTCCATTGCAGCATATATAGAAATTAATCAATTTTATAATATATTTTTAGTTAGTTTTTTTTTTAATGGTAGCTCGAGGCTAGCAACTTCTGAGAGAGCTACAACCTCTTTCAGGGGATTTGCCTCCTGATAGAGGTAATAGTGGTTAGTCTAAGTAAAGGTAATTGATATATAATTAGATATGTTTTTAGTTTCTTCTCGCAAAATAATTAGTAATTACTGATAAGGCTTCAGGAGTCTGAAGATTTCTAGCTACGGAATAAAAGTTCGGAAGTAGATCTTATAACAGTGGAATGAGGATAATTGGTAGTCACTTCCGAAAGATCCAACTCTATGCTGTTAACACTTCTTTGCCTGTCCTCGTCATTTTGCCTGTTCACAACTGACTGCTTCCATCTGGTGTGAAGTGGTGCATTTTCTAAACGACAGAGTTACTGATAGAAGTAATCTCTTTCTGAAACGTTGCAGAAATGGTTCGTAGCGGAGCGACTGATGTCCAGATTGACATAAAATTTGTGTCCTTTTAAGGCAGTTTTTAATTTACGGAAATATCGAAAATTCAAATTATGCCTTTAAGGCTGAGGGAGACGTATGATTAAGGCAAGTGAATGATGATGAAAGAAGTGGTGGAATGAGAAAGTGGGAGGAAACAGGATTACGGGGGTACGTGTCCACACAAACTTACTTGGTCGGGGATCGAACCAGGCCGGTAGCCAGCCCAAAAATGTAGGGGGGGCGGTAGAAGTTAGGGGAGGCCCGGTTCAACTATATTATTGTTCATCATCCTATTATAGTTCCTTTGCAAGCCTACCGTGAAAATTTTAGGGGGCAGTGAAAATTTAGGGGGACCGGCCCACCCTAGCTCCCCGTGGATACGGGCCTGGATCGAACCAGAGACCCCACGCATCTAAGATAAGCAATCTATTACTGAGCCACCATTTCCTCCATATTTGGTAATGAGTATACCTTATAAAGTATTCAGTTATGTCATTCTTCCTCTATTCATAAAGTAAATTTCTCATTTTTCGCACCAAATATTTTTAATAAAACATTTTTAAACTATCAATCTGTACCCAGGTTTATCACAATCTTGCTGCTCAATCACTGCTATATCTGGCCTTTACTTTTGGACTCAAGAAGCTTCCAAGTTGTCTCACAATTCCTAGGCCCCAATCCTCTACTAGGAACCGAACCCAGGTCCACGCACGCTTATCATTCGGCTAGCTTATATGAAATAATATACAAGACCTAAAAATGTGCTACACTTCTTCAAAACTTTAAACAGCTACGTATAATAACTACCCACACGCTATGTGATGTGTGAAGCGCCTCTTCTTTCCCGAGTAATTCCTGTGGACATTTCCTCTCCACGAAGCACAAGGACCTCGTTTGGAACGCAGCGTCTGTCATATACACTGGACGGCTGACACTGAGTAACCGGTTACGAGGTACATTTATCATCTTCTCGGGCAACGAGATTTTTTCCCCTGAAAGGTGGTTGGAAAGTAACCACCGAAAGTGGGCGTCATATGGAATAAAACTACTATAAGGGGCCATGATTAATGAACTGCTTATTCTAAACCAGAGCCCAAGTGGACAGAGGCAAATGTCAATCCTGTCCGTTGGAAGCAGATTCAACAATTGGATTAACACGATTGGTGCAAACAAGATCGTTGTTTGAATTTTTATCACCTTTTGTCATATATAGTAGTCCAACTGACGTATGCAAAAACATAACACAGCAAGAATGGAACAAACTTAACTCTATAATTAACTATATTCGGTGTACTATTATCTCTTGCTTTTCCTCATCATTTTTAAATACTCTATTGTCAGCTGTAGCTAATAAACGCAGTATTACCAGCAGGATACGAGAATTTTCACCAGATGAATAGATGAATGCTTTTTAAAACTCACCGTTATCTTACTTAACCCATCGAAGTTCAATATATATATATATATCTATATATATAAAAGAGAACGCACAAATCCTTTGTTACCTCATCACGCTAATACGGCTGAACCAATTTCTTTTATTTTTGGGGGGTTATTAGGATTTGGACCCTAGATGGTTTTTATCATATCACTTTAATTTTTAATTACCAGTGTCTTGAGATAATTGACCATTCAAGTGTCCATAACGTACAAATCCTTTGTTAGTTCATCATAGGTAAAAATAAACGTATTTATATGCAACCCGCATGACCGTGTCACTCGGCGGGTTAACATAAATGACAGGCGATATAATGTTAACATTTACTGCAATCTACTATGGTTTTTATCATATCACTTGAAAGCGAAAACTTCCGGGGTGACCGCAGCGAAGCGGGGCGGGTTAACATAAATGACAGGCGATATAATGTTAACATTTAATGCAATCTTCTATGGTTTTTATCATATCACTTGAAAGCGAAAAAGTAAAAATTATCTAAGTAACAAAGTTTATTGCGTTCCGGGGTGACCGCAGCGAAGCGGGGTGAACGCTGCTAGTATATATATATATATATATATATATATATATATATATATATATATATATATATATATATATATATATATATATATATATATATATATATATATATATAGGATGTTTGAAAACAACACCGACAAAGTTTGGGAGGTGATTCCTGACACCAAGATAAGACAAAAAGAATATAGACTAACCTGGGTGCACAAATGCTTCCTTTCGGAGTTACAGGCTGCCGAAAACATGAAAAAATGAACTTTAAAGGTTCATAACTCCAATACTATGGGATCTACCGTAGTCGGGTCAAGACTTCACTTAGAAACTATCCAAAAATACGTTTCAGAATCCTAAGGTACTCACGCAAGGAAATTTTAACAGAGTTTTGGTATAGGCATATAATTTGAAGTACTCACCAACTGCCTATATAAAAATTGTTCCGGAAGTACCGCAAAGAGAGAGAGAGAAATACAGGGTGTTAATAAACTATACATATAAACTGTAAGGAGATAATTCCTCACATCAAAATAAGAAAAAGTTGATATGGGCCTGTAGAAAAAAATATATAGTTTCAGAGCTAGGGCCGTCCAAAATTACATTGTAATACACTCTATTTCGAACATGGAAAATCGTGAAGTTGTGGTTTATAATTATCAGCATAAAAGAAGTCACACATACGAATCCAAAAATGTATATTCATTACTGTATAATGTCTGCAAGAAGTCGATTATTTCAAGTATCTTGGAAGTATTTTGCGAGAAGCGCTTGCTGCACTAAAGAGATCAAGTCAAGAATTGCCGTAGCCAAAGAAGCTACATTCAACAAGGAAAGATCAATTTTAATTAGCAGGCTTAATATTGGAGTAAGAAAAAAGTTGATCAAGTGCTATGTATGAAGTATTGGACTGTATGGTTTAGAGACTTGGACATTACGGAAGTTAGAGAAGAAATTTAGAGAGCTTCGAAATGTGGAGTTGGGGGAAGATGAAGAAAATAAAATTCACATAAAAATTAACAAGCAAACATATTTTAAAATGGATAGGAGAGAAGAGGGCACTTTTTAGCTAGCACCCTTCGTAGGAAGGCCAATTGGATTGGACAGATGTTGCGAAGAAATTGTTTTCTTCGTACCGCTATAGAAGGAAAGATGGAAAGAAACCGAGGAATAGGAAGAAGAAAAACACAACTCATCAATGATTTGAAGAAAAAAGAAAATATTGGGAGTTAAACGAGAAAGCTCAAGATCGGGAAATGTGGAAGAATTATTTCCAGACCCAAACCTGAAATTAAAAAAAAAAAAAAAAAAAAAAAAAAAGAGTCGTACTACCTCCCAGAAGGTAGAATTCTTAATAGTAATAAAAATGTCTCGAAGGGATTGAAAAACTGTTCGTAGAAACCTCAAATACAATATTAAAATTCCACATACACCTTCCATTCCAAAAGAAACCGAACGTTTTTTTTTTTTTTTTTTTAAAAAGCAATGTATATTTTGGAACAAATCATTTTTATTAATCAATGTATTCCCCTTCTGCATCGATACACATATTTGCACGCTCCAACAAGTTGTCAAACGACTTCTCCATGTCCTTTATTGGAATGGTCTTTAGGACGGCGGTCGTTGCCTTCTCAATGGCATCAATCGATGCGTGCCACTTTCCTTTCATCGCCAAATGCAGTTTCGGGAACAGATAGAAATCGCACAGAGCGAGATCTGGTGAATAGGGCGGATGATGCAACCGAATAATGTGATTTTTGACCAAAAATTCAGTTACAAGTCGCGAACGATGTGATGGTGCATTATCGTCCAAAAGAGTCCAACTGCCGATTTCGCGATATTCGGGCCGAATACGACGAATTCTTGCCAGCAAACGCTTCATGACGCCCAAGTAAAACTCTCCAGTGACTGTCTGGCCGGGCTGAACAAATTCTTTGTGGATGATTCCTTATGAATCGTAAAAATAAATCAGCATCACCTTAACTTTTGACTTCACCAAGCGACTTTTTTTGGGTGTTCCTTCATCCGGCGCTCTCCATTCAGCACTTTGCCGCTTTGTTTCGAGCTCATATTCAAAACACCACGTCTCGCAACCAGTTACAATCGATTTCAAGAAGTTTCGATCCTGCCGAGCACTTTTAACGATGTCTTTGCAATGCGCAATTCGATCAACTTTTTGGTCTTCGGTGAGTTTGTGTGGTACAAACCGCGAATTAACCTTCCTAAGGCCCAAAACTTCGGTCAAAATGCGGTATGCGGTTGTTTGAGGAATGCCTAATTCCATTTCAATAACTTTTACCGACGATTTTTTGTTATGTTTGATGAATTCACGCACTTTTTCGATGTTTTCTTCCGATAATCCGGTTCTGGGACGGCCTGATCTTTCGTCATCATCCAGCGTCTCTCTACCCGATTTGAATCGCCTGAGCCACTCGTAAACTTGCGTACGGGATAGACACTCATCACCATATGCATTTTGTAGCATTTGGTGCGTTTCACTAAAAGTTTTACCCAGTTTAACACAAAACTCAATTGCAGCTCGTTGTTTGAAACTCATTTTCCGACCGATGTACACAACACACTGACAGTTGAAACGCAATAACTTTGTTGCCGTGCATCCAAATGTCATGACCTTTATACCAGTTGTCAATGAGGGACTACGCCATCTACCGGTAAAATATTACAACAGATGGCACTAGTGGTATTTGTTTTCAAAAGTTCGGTTTCTTTTGGAATGGAGGATGTATGTAACGGAACAAACTTCGATAAGTAATTGGGAATAGTCCCTACTCACTTCGATAGAAAGTCCGGTAATATGTTGGTGGGGGAACATCTCGTCCCCAGCAGTAACAATTATGACCATAAAACCCAGCACAATTGCCCCGTACTCCATTCGATGGTCACAACTTCTGGTGATAAATCTTGAGAGTAATGCAGCTTCCACAGACAAAAATTTAACTTCATCACTCGAAAGCGTCTGATCGCATAAAGCAGTGATTCTCAACCTGTGGATCACGGAAAGCTTGATGTATCGCGACTTCATGTATCACATTGAAATGTTAAAGTAGTTTACCAGTTTTTTCCAGGAGAGGTGTAACTAAGGAATGTATACTCTGAAATTTCAGACGTAGCTTTTATGTATCTCACGCCATTCTTCACTGCTTAATTGGGTGGAATAATATATTGTTATTGGTGCTAAGTGTAAACCAAAGAAATGTCATGCATTTTCAGTAATATGACTTAAGAGTCTCTATCCCTGAGAAATTAAAATACCGCTAATTTTACAGTAATTATGTGATATCTTCAACTAGATAAAAGATAATCGACAAGTGGATCAAGACCTCCCTAGACGGTGTTATTTTGCATGAGGTACCGTTATCACGAGTCACCTAGTAGCTTTCCGTTTGCAGTTATTTAGAAACGCGAAAATAAATGCTGATTTTCTAAATGGCTGGAAATCGAAAGCAGATAAATGAGTCGTGATAACGGTATCTCACGCAAAATAATACTGTCTAGGGAGGTCTTATTCCACTTTTCGATTATCTTTTATCTATGTGAAGATATCACAGAATTACTGTAAAATTAGCGGTATTTTAATTTCGTAGTGATGAGGCCTCTTAAGTAATTACCATTGAATACAACCTTCCAGGCTTGGCAAACAAACAAACAGAAAATATATCTATCACCTGCAGTCATTCATTGAGTATAAAATTGATGCATTTCCTAGTCTCTGAACTAACATAAGAGTATCCTTCTGGGTCCCGTAAAGTGGGTCCCAGACTTGAAAAGGTTGAGAAACAATGTCACAGAGGGTACCCCACTTTCTATATGGTATGGCGTGTTGATTTTATTTGAAGTTCGTGTGAACCTCTCCTGAACTAATCTGTCAATTTCTTCTGAACTGAATATAGAATAATGGTCACTTCTCTGCCACATATCTCGTTGCCTGCTCTTTCTGTGGTCTAATGGTTGGCACGCGCGCCTTTGATGCACATGGTCCCGGCTTCAATTCTCGGTGAGAGAGCATTGAAAGCATACATTGGCTCGAATTTCACCTTAAACTCCTAAGCTCACGTCTTATATAGCAAACAAAATATTCCATTGCGATCAGTTCAGGATGACAATTCCTGGTAGTTCTTGTATGCACTGTAGAACTATAATGACTCGTAAAACCAGGGCTCTGCTCCAATTATAAATCTGCTTCGCTTCACGTGTGATGCATCGGAAGAATTTGGTACGATTCGTGGATCTGTTTGCCGAACACACACTTGAGAAAACGTGAAACAACAGATATGCACCAACAATGTTGCCAAACGTAGAAGCAGTGGCGTGTTTAGGGGGGGAGCTTCCGGACTTAAGCCCCCCCCTGAAATCTTACTTACTATAGTAAAGTATATGAAATATCTTGCAGAATTTTCACATTTTCAGGCAAAGCCCCCCCCCCCGAAAGTTAGCAAAGCCCTCCCCGAAATAAAATCGTAAATACGCCACTGCGTAGAAGACATGGCGAAAGAGAAAAAAAAACTTTGAATTACTATAACACGAACAGAAATAATTATTCGAACCAAACGGTAATAACAATAATATTAAAAATATAAAACAACAACAATAAAAATAAACAAAACGAAACTTAGCGGAAATTCGACAACACTTCACCTTCAGGAGATGTTCTCAGTATAGCGCGAGAAACGAGACTCTGGCAAAAATTTCATGGATGAGGTTGACTACTGGGACAAACCCTTGTGTTCTATTGACTGCTGAAATTGATAGAAGTAGGTCAAGCTTCACGACTTCTTGGGACCACGTATGTTTCGCCACCAACGTTGTACCTATAACACTGAATGCCATACTTCGTACCGTATCTGATATTTCGCACGCGGTGTTAAGAGTCTTCATCCCGGCGAAATTAAAATACCGCTAATTTTACAGTAATTATGTGATATCTTCAAATAGATAAAAGATAATCGAAATGTGGAACAAGAGCGCCCTAGACAATATTATTTTACATGAGAAACCGTTATCACGACTCACTTATCTGCTTTCAATTTCGAGCCATTTTTAAAATCGGTATTTATTTTCGCGTTTCTAAACAGCTGAAAACGGAAAGCCACTAGGTGACTTGTGACAACGGTACCTCACGCAAAATAATATTGTCTAGGGCGCTCTTGTTCCATATTTCAATTATCTTTTTTATCTATGTGTAGATATCACGTAATTACTGTAAAATTAGCGGTATTTTAATTTCGCCAGGATGAAGACTCTTAAAGATTTCTCCTTGTAGCACTGAACAGTTGTAAATTTGTCTTCTAACACCGGAATGATAAAAATATAACAATACAGTTAGATCTATAGCTAGAGACGAAACTTTTTCGTTAATGCGATATGTGCGAAACGTTAAAAAAAATACATATATGTTTCAGAAAACCGCAAATTTTTCATTTCAGAGCCAGAAATCATGTTTATATTACCGCGAATTTTTGCGAAATTCGGCATTACTTGAGATAAATTCAAATGAAAAAGAAAAAGTGGAATTCTTGTTAATTATTACTAATAATAACTAGAAAGTGCATTTCCAGTATTATTTAACTTAAAATCGTTGCATTTACGAAAAAGCTCTGCGAGTTATTTGATCCAGAAACTGTTTCACTTCAAGATGTAGACATCTAAAAAACTGAGCTGTTGTTTAAATCCTTGACTGTGTTTTGTGGTGAAAATGTTCATGATTTGTTGCTTGCTTAGTGTGAATAAGTAATGTTATTGAAGTTCTCAACAGTGAGGATAAGGAAGTTGACATTGTATCATTGTTAAACAGTTTAAAAGATAACCACAGGTCTTCTGCTGTCAGCTCGTTACGTTCAATGTGGTTGCCAGTCTCGAGTGTTGATGCCGAGAGATTCTTTTCCAAGTATAATATGATTGTTACTGACAGGTTGAGTTGATTTTTGAGTTTAACGTCCCGTTCAGCAGCGAGGCTATATGAGACGTGGACCTACTGATTAACGTGGAATCCGAACCACATGAGCTCCCGCCGGGAATCGAACCCGGGCCTCCCACGCCAAAGGCGCGTACGCTAACCGCTTAGCCACGGAGGAGCTCTTTTGTTACTGACAGGAGAACAAACTTAGAAGAAGAACTGGTTATGTCTCGATGTAAGTTATCCTTTAACTAAGGATGACGTTAGAAGAAGTATTTAAATTTTTGCATTAATTTCTATATTTCAGTGAATACATTAGCTAGAATGTGCATCTAATTAAGAAATATCCTCATTTTTGCATCAGATACACCTTACTAACAAAAATATACTGTTTACAAGTTCCATATTAAAAAAAAAAAAAAAGTGCTACATTTAAAGAAATATAAATGCGAAAATTGTGATATAATGCTACAAAATATCAAAATTCTTGCGATAAAGTTTAATCTCTATCTATAGCCTTTAGAATTAAAACGCATTTTCTCTTATGCAAATATATATACTGTTTACAAGACACGCTTTCTTTGCGTGCTCCCTGTAGATAGTTTAAATAGAACTGTAATATTTCTTTCTTCTTTTGTGTTCGTAGGGTCGTTCACGGAGTCTTACCCACATCGACTCCTTGGACCCCGGGATGCTGGTGAAAGCAGAAGACATGGATAGCAGGTCGGAACCCGACACCTCGCAGGACAGGCTCATCGTACCCACAAGCGATCCCCAGCAGCGAAGGAGGAAGCTATCCCGCTCTCAGGTAGGCCTCTTTTTGCTCCGTTTCAAAAGAAAATTTTATTGTAAGACTAGCAAAAGGAACTAAGTTTCTATACCCAGTGCAAGAACTGAACCATTATGGTGATTTGGATCCCATCCTTAACTGTAAAGGCAAATATCACATAATAAATACCTCGATGCGTAAATGAATGCTAAATTTCAATTTAACCAATCAGAAATAGCAATAAGAAGAGGTTCATACTGATATTTCTCGGGGTGATCTTTGAGGAAAATTATTTTCAAAGTACCACTTCAAAAGAGCCATTTTCTTTTTTTATAAACTTTTTCTTTCTTTTTTTCTTTTTTTGTTTGTTCGTGTTCTTTATGTTCTTTAAGAAACTTCGGTAAATTCTATTCATAAATATTTATTAACCTAGGAAAAAGTTTTGCTTAAGTCGAGACAGAGAGAGAGAGAAAGAGAGAGAGATAGAAAATATTTTGAACATTTATTTAAAAAAAAAAGTATAACATTTGAAAAAACATAGATTTGCACTAAATCCAATAACTTGTTTACGGCGAATCTACAAATCGTGATGTCGGATTATTATTAATAAGTATTCTGCCTGTTGGCAAGTCCTGGGTCTAATAAGTTTTTTCTTCTTCTTCTCGTACTTTCTTAGGTTCGGGCCTGGATATTTTCCCACTTTCCTCTTTTAAATCACAATATTTTCTTCTATTTATCAAATCATCGATCAGTTATATTCTTGTTCTTCCTTCTCCTTGCTTTTCTTTCACCTTTCACTCTATCAGTGCAGTGCCTTGGGGGAGCGAGCGGGCGACGGCTCCGGGCGCCGAAGTAAGGGGGCGCAAAATTCGGGAGGAAAAAGAAAAGAAAAAAGAAGAATATTGTCTACATATCAGTACAAACTAGTATGTACTTAAATCCTCTTCCTGCTTTACGAAATGGTCCTATAATGTTACTCATGTTAGGAAAATGCATGTGCACATATATAAAATGGAAGGAAAAAGTAATAAAAAGTGCTCAAAATCAAGGAAAAGCAGGGTTTATTTTTGAAAATTTTCATACGCTTCGCACTAACCGTGGTGGCGCTTTGCGGCTGGTCTATCAAACTCAGTCATGTACGGGGACACCGTCGTATACTCTCGCCCTGAGCGCTGATTTTCCACGGCACGGCACGGGCTCTATGGCGGCATAAAGAAGACAATTTCTTCGCAAGCTATGTCCAGTTCAATTGACCTTCCTACAAAGGATGTTGGCTGAAAGCGTTCTCTTCTCTCTTACCTAGATGCCGGATACACATTAAAATTAAATATTAAAAATACAGAATGATCACACAGAAATATAAATATTAAATTTAATGTCGGTTTTGTTATTTTTAATGAATGTTTTATAATAACTAAATAACTTTTGGAAAGAACTACCGTTTATACCAATGGTTAAAAAAAACTGTTCAATCAATTCCTAAGTGAGTTTTTTAAATGCTTATATGAGAATCTTGAATCGAATGGAATATCCCTTCGATGGGGTCATGGGAAAATTGATCTCAAAGTAGCAATATAAATAAATACAAATATCCAACTTCGAGATTAATTTTCTTGTGATCACGTGGACGAATCCATTGGATTCAACGTCCTCAAACTATTATAGAAAGCATAACTAGAAATGTGTTCGACCGTGGGCTCTTTCACCATTGCCATAATCGGTACTTCAAATATTCAAATTTTGAGGTAATTTATCTCGTGTTCAGAAATGGCCGCATTGGATTTAGAGACCTCAAAGTAGCATAAACAGAATTTATCCAATCGTGGCCACTTTTTTAGCAATGACAAGAGCGTTAGTTGTTTATATGTTTTTCGTTTCGTATATAAATAATATTATCTTAAATCCAACTAAAGGCAAGGGGGTTGCAGCGTGTTTGAGGGTACACTTGTGATTGGAAAAATGAGTGGATGCTCTGACAGTTGCTGTTTTAATAACCGTGAACCTGGCCCCACCCACACATGCACTAATTTTAAAATATATGATAAAATTATTGTCCAATTAGTGCTGACGACCTGTAATGTTAAAAAATTTGTGCTGTTACATAAACGTCAAAAAGAAGAAGAAAAAAAGATTGTGGGTGGGGCTAGGTTTACGTTATCCCCACCTACTCAACCAATTGAGATGAAAGCCATACATGAAGTTAGTGTTAAATTAGTGCTGACGATACTGCATAGAAATAAAATTAGTGTCTCGTCAGAAAGCCTAAAGATACACGAAAATTAAATTTTTAATGGCGGCATCATCAAAGAAAACAATACATCACTCATTTTTATGATAAGATAAATAGGACTAATTTTCTTTCTAATGTCCTGGTCTTTAATCTATATTTCTATTTGCTCATAGGTTTCTTGTACTTCCTCATCTGTGTAGTTTAATGTAGTCATATATACTTGGATTATCGTCATATTTCTCGGTTCGGTTACTATCTTCAACATTACTATCCTTTCATTGTTCCTCCAGCTGCCTATTACTTTTTGTCCTATCTTCTTATTCAAGACAAAGCCGACGTGATCCGTGATCTGAGGCTAACATGGCCTTAGATGTCGAAAGCCTAATAATCTAATTCTAAATCCTAATCCTAAATAAAACCATTGGGCATAATAAAAAACATAATTAATACTGTTTAAATATTAATTAAAGATCAGTCTTTGACAGAAAATAATCAAAATCAAACGAAGATTGTTATTTTCTATCTATATTTAACTTTTTGCCACAATGCTACTCCTTTTATATTTTTGTACTAGAATCACCTGCGCAGTCTAATTTTAAAGACAAAACTTAGCCTACAGGGTGAGCATTACATTGGAGTAGATATTGTACTTATATCAGAAAATTTTATTGGTTTTTGAAAACTTTTTTTTTTTTTTTTTAAGTAACACATTGGGTGAAATTATCTTTTCTTTTTATTGTGGATACATAGAACTCAAAATTGAATTTTTTTCATAATGTCTCAAAATGGATTTTATTTTTCGTTTTCTCTCTCTCTCTCTCTCTAATGGCCGAAGTATAAAGGAATTGGTTTGAAATTGCCGCAAAGAGAGAGAGAGAGAGAGAGGAAAATTGAATTATATTTGACACATTCAAGCTTTGACTTGTAACTCTACACCTTCCTTCTCTCCGTTCACACATATTCCGAAACACGTTCGTATTCTAAAATTTCTTCTGGCGTGAGATTTGTTCTGTATTCTTTTTAATATATTTCATTTTGGCAAACACGGTTTACGCTAAGATGGAAACGATTTTCCAGTTGATTTCCATATCGATTTCTGCACGTGTAGGGCCTCGAAATCTGTTCCATCATCTACCACCCCAATTTCCTGTAGCTCTATTTGTCTATTCGTTTGGCAATAATGTTGTTATGTGGTGTTTTTTGATGCATCGCTTGATTTCATCAATTCGGAAATGAAAACCTAAACTACTGCCTACGTATGTTTGTTATGTGTTTAAAGAAAACAAAATCTCCAGCAATCATGCGCCCACACTTATTTGCAGAAATATGGTAAAACATTTTAGTTGATTTTCTTTTCTTTATATATATATATATATATATATATATATATATATATATATATATATATATATATATATATATATATATATATATATATATATATATATATATATCCGAAATACTTTCAGTCTCTTGTTTGCAGAAATATGGATTGTTAACAATACAATGTAAAATCGTGATTTGTATAAACCTTGTTGGCAGCTAACACAATAATTTTAATGGAAAAAATATACAATTTTTACGGGTGGTTTATTTTTGAAACGAAATGAAATCTTTCAGTTGTACATGCTACCGTTATGCCGGCTAGGTTAAAGAAGACGGTGATGTTGACAAATGAATAATGTGGGAGGGAACGAGAGAACGTCTAGAAAAACCACGAACACTGTGTTTGTCCACCAGAAAGCCCACTGGGCGTGAGCTGGGATCGAACCACGGACCCCACACACCAGAGGTGAACGCTGTACCACTGAGCCTCTGTGCCTCTGGGTTTTTTATGATTATTATTATTTTGGTGAATATGTTTTTCTTTGTTTTACGTAATTGTGCACAGTGGCGACGCCAGAGGAGAATAATGGGGAATTTGCTCCTGGTTGCAACATCTCCCGCTCTCCGCGACTGCCGCCAGACATGATGTAATACAATGTGACTCAAGTAACATAAAACATAATTTTCCCTTTACAAGAAAATAGCTATCCCCTAAACTTTTCCCTACCTTCCCCCCCCCCCTCAAGAAATTAATGCTGGTTTCGTCACTGTCTGGGCAACACAACAGATAATTCAGATAGACAGCAGCTGTTTGGACGACGAGTTGCAGGCTTCCAATGGTTTATAGAATTATTTGACAGGTAGCGTTAGTGTATAATAACAGAGCAACATTGGCTGCTACTTGGAGCTAAGGACTAAACAGAATTGTGTAATTAGGCCACTGTTAGTAATGTGAGTCAGTGTCAGGAATGTGCACCACTGTTAGGAATGTGTGTCACAATTAGGACATGACAAACAACAAGAGAAAGAATCTGCTTAACAGTATTTCTTTTCCATAAATAGTAAATAAATAAATAATTTTAATAAAAAAAACTATCATTGGCGCAACGAACGACATACCAGTGTTGCCAGATTGGGCTCCCTAATACGTAACGAGCCCAGTAGCGAATTGCGTGGATTTTTTAAGTGCCCTCGCTACGAAAATTTCAAATTTGGCAACATGCTACTTTTTGGGCTACTTTTAATTATCTGTAGGCAGTGGCGTATTTACGATTTTGTTTCGAGCGGGGGGAGCTTTGCTAACTTTATTCCTGAAAATATGAAAATTCTGCAAGATATTTCATTTACTTTAATATAGTAAATAAAATTTCGGGGGGAGGCTTAAGCCGGAAGCCCCCCTTAATACGCCACTGTCTTCAGGCTATAACTCTAAAGAAGACGCTACTTTTTTATTTTCATATATGAAATCACAAATTGATAGTTTTATATAATACAATAAAAGTTTCGATTGTTGAGTATTCTATTCACAATGAACAATAGTTTTACTGAAATTAACATGTTGATCTTTTGATCTCCAGATCTGACAATATTAGGCTTTTGTTAAGTTTGCAATATCACTGATCGAGTTGCTACCTCAGTTAATTCCTGGACCTAATAGTTATACAGAGCTGTGTAAATATGAACATCGTAAATTTAATTGTTTTTGTATTGTTCATAATAACATAATGCGTAGGTGGAGTTGCAATTAATCTTAGAAAATCCATGGTAGTGATGGCCTTTTTCGAAAAATCTGTTTTTCGATTTTCGGAAATTTCATTTTTCGTTTTTTCGTTTTTCGCTTTTTCGAAAAAAATTTCGTTTTTCGTTTTTTCGAAAAAATTTTCGTTTTTCGTTTTCCGAAAAAATTTTTGTTTTTCGTTTTCCGAAAAAATTTTCGTTTTCCGAAAAAATTTTCGTTTTTCGTTTTCCGAAAAAATTTTCGTTTTCGAAAAATTTGTCGTTTTTCGTTTTCCGAAAAAATTTTCATTTTCTGAAAAATATTTCGTTTTTCGTTTTCCGAAAAATTCTTCGTTTTTCGTTTTTCGTTTTCGAAAAAGTCATTTTTCGAAAAAAGTATTTTTCGGAAAAATGTGGCCATCCCTTATCCATGGTTCCCAAAAAAAATGTAATAAAATTAAAGAAGTGAAAAGTAACCGTAAATAAACATACTATAAACATTGTAAAGTGTATTTTAGAGCCCACAAAACTGACTTAAGAAAACAACTCTCTTTGCAAATCAGAAAATCGCCTATTTTATATTATCACCATCTGCCCAGTTCATTACGCACTACAGTTGTACTCAGCTGGTGTAATATGACGTTTACCGTAACACAACCACCACCGACAATACGAAACTGTGTTCACCGCCTGACCATTGACAACTCAGACATCTGAGGTTTTTATGTTTCGGCTACAAATAGTTCAAATCCGCTACTTTTGGAGCCCATCCTCGATACTTTTTAATCTTCAGATCTGGCAACACTGTGACGTACTATAAAAATTCGTTTTCCTGATTTTCTCGAAAACTACGCATAAGAATCATATCATTTCCTTCATCTTGATATGTTCTACCGATTGGTAAAAGTCTAACCTTTTCTATAGTTGTAGATTAAACAAAAAAAGTTTTTAAGGGTTAATCATAATTTTGGGCTCAATCTCTTGAACCATACAATATACCGTCATATGAAAACTGGGGATGGGCAAAACCGGTTTTTATAAAAACTGGAAACCGGTTTCTAGAAAAACCAAAATCCGAAACACCGACATTTCGGTTTTCTCCCAAATTCTTTCGGTTTTCACCGAAACCAATTTCGGTGCAAACTTTTGGAAAAAAACATAAAACTATTTCTGTAGAAACTGAATTGGTTTCCGAAGAACAACAAAACACTATTCAGGTCAGAAATAAAAACAATTTTGAAAAAAAAAAAAAAAAACGGAACCGGTTTATCTGTTTCATCTTAAAAGATGGCGTGGCTATCATACAGCTTCAACTTTTAGAGACTTGCGTTTTGTGTATTTGTATTTGTATAGCAATGTGTAAGTACTGTACAGCATTTTCGGCAGTGAAGAGAAACTATTATTATTATGCATTTTGTTATTTATGTGTGGGCATAAAATAAGAAAAATAATTTCTGTATGTCATAAATAAGTATGATGATGATACAGCAAAGTAGAAAAAATAAACATTAAAAAAAGTACTAGTTTTGTCATACTGTAGGTAGTCTAAGCTGATAGCCAGTTTTGAATGTGTCCACATGGGCTATTTTTATTAACTTTTAAATCCGTAATACCGCCAAGAAACAAAGAGCGAACTTATATGGAAAAAGATAATAACTTTATTTTACATGGTTTGTTTTCTATTCAACATTATAGTCAAACGTTTTAGCGGGTTTAGTTCATTGACGAACACAACTTTTCTTTCGTTATTTCAAGGAAAAAAAAGGAGGACGTAACAAAAAGAAATATTCTGAAGAAAGGACATATGCCTCTTATGAACCACACATCAGAGTGTGAAACAACTATAGAAAGATAAGGTAGAAAAGAACGTGGGATCTCAAAAACACGCTCTTTCCTGATGCATAAAATGTCAAATTATACAAAGTCTGTCGTCTATTCTATGACAAGTCTCCAGTAATATGTTATGTGGTCCGTAGTGGATGATTTTATTATTGAGCTCAGTGGTAGTGCTTACCTCTGGTGAGTGGGAAGTAAATTTGTGGTGGACAACATAGGGTTCGTGGGTTTTCTTGGGATATTCCTGTTTTCTCCCACATTTCATTCCACCTATTCTTTCACTATCATTCTCTTACTTTGATATCCGTCTTCCTTAGTCTAAAGGACATAATCGTGGGGTGTTAAACTGAAAAATCCTCATTATTGCGATCCTCAACTATACCTAAAGGAAAACATTAGATTTTTCGAAGGTGCATTTATCACTGTACTCTGTTAGATCAGAAGAGAACCGTTCTGTCATAAAGGAATGTCAATGATATACGCATACTATTGTTGTTATGAAATGAAATGAAATCTTTAAGTTTTACGTCCCATGTTTATGCCGGTGAGGCTACAGGAGACAGTGATGATGAGAAATGAATGAAATGGTGGGATGAAGAAAGTGGGAGAAAACGGGAGAACCCCGGAAAAACCACGCACACGTTGTTTGTCCACCACAAAGCTCACTTGACTCGAGCTGGGATTGAACCAAGGACCCCATGCACCAGAGTTGAATGCTCTACCACTGAGCCATCGTGGCCCCTATTATTATTATTATTATTATTATTATTATTATTATTATTATTATTATTATTATTATTATTATTATTATTATTATTATTATTATTATTATTATTATATTAGAAAAGTAGCTAACTCAAAAATAAACTATGATCATAAATGCATCGTATTTTGTTGTCTGATTTTTCGTTTGTCTCGCATTTCTATGATTTTGTGTAGCAAACTACTATGCGATACCGCTTTCAAGAAATGCTGATATATAAGTTATGTTCGTATTTGTGGATGTATATAGTGAAATATTAATCAAAATGAATGGATTGGATACCTATGACCAGTAATTCCATCTGTCAGCAGCTAGCGAAGGGAGCAGTTCAGAAGGAAAATTACTTCTATTGTATTCAGCGCAATTCGCGCCCCAACTAATTACATGTAATCTCTCTCTTTGTACTGTCCACAGGGAAGCTAATAACCACAGGCAGAAGAACACACGTTATAAAACTTTAATTTCCACACAACAATATTGCCAACTTATATGATAAGTTCAATTATCTGCAATTTCATGTCATTCTTTTTATGTATAGGGTGTCCCATAAAGAATGAAACTTTTCAAATGCTACCATTTGTATTGTAGTAAGTTGGCAACACTGAACAATACACGATTTTCATCTGAATACCACTCATTCTAGCTTTGGAACTTCTTGTCGATTGGAACGATTTTCATCTGTTGTCTTTGTGATTTAGTCACGTAGCACCAAATAGCACATGATGATCATGTATTTTCTGTACGAGTAGGAATTGAGCGCTTTACGTGTGTTGTCATAGTCAAGTTTTTACTATGACAACATGCTGTTCCGTGATGAAGCGCCCCATCTAACAAGTTCTAATAAACTTTTGTTTTCCAAATGTTTATACTTTGGTTTGAATTAGAATGCTATTCGAGTATTAAATTGAAAAAAAAAATTACGCTAATGTTGTTTTCTATCATCTTATGTCATGACACTCAATTTCCTCAGGTGTCGTGGTTCTATAAAATTCGAATCTGGAAATCTTTTGATAATATTTCCCTCACTATAACGGTGTGGCGACTCTGTTGATGCCGGGCCAAACAACTTATTATCCAGTTTCTCACGAAAGATAAACTACGTTACGCTGAGACGGTAACTACTATAGTACTGTTGTTGAGTTGAGTTGATTTTGAGTTTAACGTCCCGTTCAGCAGCGAGGCTATATGAGACGTGGACCTACTGATTAACGTGGAATCCGAATCACATGAGCTCCAGCCGGGAATATAGTACTGTTGCGTTACTAAAAATATACTAAATATATTTTTGTTAAATGATTAGCAATACAATAGATATTAAATCTATCTAATAGAGATAGTGAAAAGAGCCTACACAATGATAGATAGATATTGACCACATTAGGAAAGTGTTGAAAAATGTAGAAATGCTTTACACATTCATATACGATAGTGAGTAATTGTATAAGTGCGAGTTAAAAAAAAAAAGTCAAAAGGCTTTTGTGTGATTAACGTGTGTGTATGTTTTTTTTTTTTTTTTTTTTTTTTTTAATAAACATTACGTTGACGGAAAATAAATCGCTCGAATAGCAAATGTAGACGTTGGTGCGGAAAACAGGTGAAAGTTTTAATCAATAGTGATAAAAGAGAAAAATAGTTTACGCAAAACATAATGAAAACAGAGAGAAAAATAATAATTGAAAATTACGTCCAAACTAATAATAGTATACAGATGATCCGTGAAAGCTGTGGATGGAAAATTACCGTTGCGAATTGCATCCAAACGATTCTCTATTCTCCATTATCGGCTATTATTCTCCGATATTATTTCAATGGCCTCTGTTCGCTTCTCTCTCTCTCTCTTTTTCTTGTTTCTTTTTTTTAAATATTGATCATGGTACTCATCAAAAAACAATACAGAAAAATATGCTCTTTTGTAATTGCCGAAGAATGAACAATTTATTTCCGATACCAGCGTTGTTAAAAATTTCACCCAAGGAAAGAGTATGACAGTTTAAAACAAGTTTATTTATTTTTTGTATTGAATTTTAATAAAAAGTAATTTCAAAAATAAATGAATAATTAAAAATAAAAAGGGTGTGTCATTCAGTACTAAAAAAGGAATTTTTAAAAAAGTTTTTTCAAGTGTTAATTATTACAAGTGACGTTTCTTTATATATATATATATATATATATATATATATATATATATATATAGGGTGTTACAAAAATATATCACGATATTTAGAGAACATATTCTTCATATTAAAATAAGAAAAAAAGTTTATATGGACCTGTGTCCAAAAGTGGATAGTTTCGGAGTTATAGGATTTCGAAAATGTGAAAAAAAAATTAACTTTAAAAGTTCCTAGCTCCACTACTATGGAACCTATCATAGTCGGTTCAAGACACCACTGAGGAATTGATATGTGAACTATCCAAATATCCATGTCTAAGAATGCTTCAGTACTTGCGCACCAATTTTTAGAGAGGTAGGTGGAGAGTGATCAAGTTCTCCCAAACAGCCTCTCTCAAAATGATAGTGCAAGTACCAGAGGTTCTGAAAGATGGATATTTGGATAGTTCACTTACTAGTTCCTGAGTAATGTCTTGACCCTACTACGATCGGTCCTATAGTAGTGGAACTATGAATGTTTAAAGTTCATTTTTTTAAAGTTTTCGGAACTCTTTTTCTTACTTTGATGTGAGGGATTTATTTTCAAAATATTGTCACAAATTTTGTAACACCCTGTGTATATATATCATCCACAGTTATACTCTATAGGTTAAAAGAGGCGGATGATTGATGAGACTAATTACTAATGACAGAATTGGTGCTGGAAAGAGAATGAAAGAGTAAAGGAGAAGATCCTGAGAAAACCCACGGACACGCTGTTGTCCACTATAAAGTCACCAGGTCCTAGAGTCGAACCAAGGAACCACTAGAGATAAGCACTCTACCACTAAGCTACTGTGGATGGTATGAAGTAAAATATAATGTATGATTGTCTATGAAATAGGAAAAACACATCCTTGGGCATATCAGAGAGAACATACAGAAGGAGAAGAAGAGAAACCTGGAAGAATTAACTATTAAAAGCGACTATACAGATAATCAGTGACAGAGCTATAGTGCTGCCAAAATGTCTTGAACCGTGGCAAATATGCGAACTAAAGCTCACACCCTCGACACATCCACGGTTGAGCCAATAAGGGTTCAGCTGTTGCTAAGCGAGAGAGCCTTAGCCAAAGGGGGTGAAATTCCTTCACCCGATAGCAGCGCTCGGAACGGAACTAGGTGTCATGTCAATATGGTGTATCTATAGAACATTATTATGTACGACGACTATTTTTTCAACTTCTGTAAATCTACGAACAACCACTCCATGGTCTAATGGTTGGAACATTGGAAGTGACCCCGAGTTCGATTCCAGGCTGGTGTTTCCCAATTTTCGGTATTCACCTAGCATCTTGAGGCAAACTGGTAAGTCACTTGGATGAAAGGCGTAACGGCCAGTAAGTCTAGAAAGCTCTTGATACGCTGTTAGAGACAGAGCGACACAGTGCGCTAATCACGTATTCGTCGCTACGTTGGACGTAGTTCAACCGGCTTTGGAGCGGCTCGACCCCACAAAGGGCTACCACGCCAGGTGATGGTGAGGTGACGAAATGAGAATAAGACAAAGCTGTTCCTTTGACATTGCCCAGTATTCACGCCGATAGACAGGCTCTTCCATTGTTGTAGCGAGCGTGAAAACATGTCGACCACAATCGAAGCGCTCACCAAGTGTGAAGTATATGATGTACGATACGATTCGATTTGTCTAGGACACTGCTGAGTTTCCTGAAATTCGAAGAATATGCAGTTCAGAAACCAGTTCTATTCACATGATTCACACATTCAGCAAAGTCATCTGCCGCTACAGACTTTCACATTTGCATTCTCTCGTCGTGTATGTCGATAAGTTCGTATTCAAACTTTCTGCAATACTTGTAAACACAACAATCACTTATACATTTCCCGCCGTAATATTTATTAATTCGACGATGAATTTCAGCCGTATTGTACCCTTCCATTAGTAGAAATTGAATTATACTACGTATTTCACACTTGGCGGGCGCTTCGATTGTGTTCGATATTTTTTTCACGGTCGAATGGCAGAGTCTGTTTAGAAGTGTGGAGGGATGGACGAATATATTTGTCATCTCACATTATTCTCCTCTGATTGCTTAATGGAGATTAAAACAATCAGCCATTTTTTTAAAATGTGTGTCATTATTAACAGAATTTCGGTGAAAGGCAAGGATAAACACGCTGTTTGTACTGTATTAAATAGTTGTGCAGATAAATTTTTTATAATTAGTTTTAAAATCTCCGGTAATATTAAGAAAAAAGTCAGAAAAAATGTAATAGGACTGAGAAACACTCTCACAGAGACATCTGTGAGACTTCGAGGAGCATCAGTCGGTATATAATTACAGTCCAATGGATGTCACGTTAAAATTTGCTCGAAATCGAGATGTGTGGTTATTTTCCTGAAACGGGATTTCGGGATACCTGTGACAGACTTCTTGCCCACTTGCGAGACAATCATAGGACAACGTTTGGGCAGACACATCCCATTAAAATTCAAGGGAAGTCTCGTTGGCAATTCAATTACCTGTAGACTTTCTACTGTGGCAGGCACATCTCATTGAAATTCAAGGAAAATCTGACGGACATTTTTCCATTATCCAAAGTTTCTACTGAGAACCTGAATGTCCAGGGTCAGGTATGGGGCCCGTGGGACAAGTACGGGACCAAAGGATGTTCCACACATATATTGTGGTGTGTGATTTAGGGTTCGTACGATAAGCTTGTGTCGGACCTTGAAGTCGAATCACCAGTGCAAAAGAGCCCTCCTCGCTGATCCAATGACTGGCACCCGTGCTTTTGGTAAAGGTGATCGCGAGTTCAATTCCGAATGGGAGGGCATCAAACCCACTGTACTGGTTCAGATCCCGTTTCAAACTGTAGGTATCGCCCTGTATAATATAGTTCAGTGTTTCCCAACCTGAGGCATATAGAGTAACAAAAGGTTCGTAAAATATACTGTGATAGAAATAAACTGTGAAATTGTGAACAAAGCAGAACTTGTAATGACCATTCCCAATTCATATTTAGCATACTTCATAACCGCTATATGTTTAACATTTTGTATTGGTCATGGGATAGAGGGTGTATGTGTGAAGTATAAAGAGGCCGCCATTATATAATGTTGGGGATCACTGTTCTAACTATTACTAAAGGCCATAAATACCAATCAATCAATCATTTCATATATAAAGGACAACCCACTTAGCGACAAGGGTGGTTTATTTTTTAATTACTGAAGTAAATGACTGTGCTTTTCGAGTTACGCCATTCATTATGGAGTTTATTTAGCAAATGTCTGGTGCGATGGGTCCCTGGTTCGATCTCAAGCTACGTGCGTTTGTGGTGCACATCATTGTCTTTTTGCGTTTTCTCAGGGTTCTCCCATTTCCTTCCACGTAATTATTCCACCAATTATTTCATAATCTTTTACTTTCGTTCACCACCCTTAATTAATTGTGGAACGTTAAATTATTTAGTTTTATTTTATTTTTGTAATCTAGTGAAAATTGAAGGAAATATTTCAAAAATGAAATGAAAGTTTTACGTCCCACGTGTATCCCGGCTGGGCTAGAGAAGACGGTGATGATGTGAAATGAATGCAAGGGTGGAATGAGGAGTGGGAGGAAACGGGAAACCTCGCACCACAAACCTTATTTGGCACGAGCTGGGATCGAACCAGTGGATCCCATGCACCAGAGGTAAGCGCTCTACCACTGAGCTATATTGCTTCCCTTGTAACCTCGTAATACAAATATAAATATTGTAGACTTTTGCAACGTTCACATTTACCCTGTTACAATTTACATTGTTAAAACGCGTAAATGCTCCATCGATGGTGGTAAATGTTTCATGATTTTAACCAATTGTTGCAAAATGAGGGTTTCATGAGTCCTTACTTACTCGGCTCTGCCGTTCCCACGATTTACTATCAATTTCATCTGGGTTGATAGATAAAGTTAGGCAGAGATGTAAATAGAAGAAAAGTGTGGGTTTATCAGCAAACTCCATTTTGAAGCGAAAAACAGCGTTCATAATCGGGAGAGAACACTCAAAAGCCAAACCTCATACCCCCTCCCCACCCCTCCCCTCCCGAGAACCATTATGGTATCGCTAAAGTTGTAACACCAAAGCCATAAAAAGCTGAACATCAATGAGCAAGTTGTAAATGTGAAACAAAACTCTGTAGCAAAGAAAGAAGTACGCTGCAGCCTTCATGGGCGTTTCGTGTATTTAATAATCCCTTGATGAATATTGAAGAAGGAGAGAATCGCGTTGTTAACTGTTTCATAGCTTACTAACTGCGGCGGTTTCAACTTCGTTAATGGCATTAAAACATAGCAGTTGTAGCACGGACTCTTTAAACTGTAACTTTAATAGAATTCCCGAAACACCAATAGTTTTTTCTCAAAACAGTATGCCGACCCACCTATTTGCTAAAGTTTATGCAATATGTGTGATATTCAGGAATTGATTCCAGTATAGTTTACCGTCCAGAGATTGATTCCAGTATAGTTTGACGAGCAGGGATTGATTCCAGTATAGTTTGACGACTAGGGATTGATTCCAGTATTGTTTGACGATTAGGGATTGATTTCGGTATATTTTGCCGACCATGGCTTGGTTCCGGTATAGTTCACCGATCAGCGATTGATTCCAGTGTAGTTTGCTGACTAAGGATTGATTCCAGTATAGTTTACCGTCCACAGATTGATTCCAGTATAGTTTGCCAACCATGGATTGATTCCAGTATAGTTTGCTGACCAAGGATTGATTCCGGTATAGTTTGCCCACCAGGGATTGATTTCGATATACTTTGCTAACCAGGAATTGATTTCGGTATACTTTGCTAACCAGGGATTGATTTCGGTATACTTTGCTAACCAAGGATTGATTTCGGTATACTTCGCTAACCAGGGATTGATTTCGGTATACTTTGCTAACCAAGGATTGATTTCGGTACACTTCGCTAACCAGGGATTGATTTCGGTATACTTTGCCCACCAGGGATTGATTTCGGTATAGTTTGTCAACCAGGGATTGATTGCGGTATAGTTTGCCGACCAGAGATTAATTTCGGTATAGTTTTCCGACCATGGATTGATTCCAGTATAGTTTGCCGTCCATGAATTTACTCCGATATAGTTTGCCACGACTGTTTCTGTTCTATAGCGATAAAGGTTAAAACCAAAAATAGTTTATTTCAATCACTTCTGGTTTGAATAGATGGCTAAAGGAGAAGATAGGACCTGCGGACAGCTAAGCAAAGTATTTCAGTATTTCAGCTCTGCATCCCAAGAGAATAATCCGACATTCTCAAAATCAACCAATAGATTTCGAAGTACACTTTGGAGCAATTGATTTTGATTTTCCTACAGTACCAGAAATGCAACAACAGCTCGGAAGCATTTCGCTGAGCATTCTATAACACTACGAGGTAAAACAAAGACCAACACATTTATTACCACAAGTTATTTATACATTTGTAGTTAGTATTCCGATGAAAATCCGTTGCCTCAGAGTACCTGGCGCAATTTATTGGTTGACTATCAGAATGCCGGATTATTATCTTGGCATGCAAAACTGAAATTCTTACAATTTGTACGGCTGCCTGTGAAGTTTTCTGCTTTTACCTGCAAAGAAAAGGAAATGTAAGGCTTAACTTTTGAGTAGACCTTTTCCAACATCTTGTGTCAGGTGATGTTAATTCTATCACCAAAGTAAAAATGATACAAATCTTGCTTATGACCTGAAGAGTTGTAATACCAAAATATCATAAACATTTGTTCAACGGTTTCTGTATAATATTATTACAAACCCACGATTACTTCAATGACATTTATAGACAAAGACTTCGTTCTCTATAACCTTAAACATTTATCGTTAAAATGTGTACGTCCTTATAATATATGTCACTATAACGTTAATAAATTTTAAGAACGAATTTGTTTTGTTCATTATCTTAATTTCTCGTGTTAATGTTTCACGTTAAACCTTGACACGAAAGGAAGCGAAATCCGACAACGTCGCACCTGAACTATTGGTTTTCGACAGACGTCAAGAGGAGTCAGCTGGACTTTACTTGATTTCCTCGCTAAAATTTCGTAACAGTTTTTTTTTTTTTTTTCGCTGGTATTTACATTGCAAGGTATTTGTACAGTATACAGGTTATTTTTAGAAACTTTGTGATTAAATAAATAACCAAATACTGTATCATAAGTAAATTAAGTGCATTTTTCGGTAGAATTCTAAGTTACAATTTCAGACGTAACCTATTTCATTTGCTTCAAAATGATCTGGTTTTCTTGTTAAGAAAATAGAACGAGAGACTTCAGTCTTAGATGAACGTGTAGATAAATTTCTGTTGATGATGTGTGTGGGGGGGGTGTATGTGTGGTTTTTAGAACTTTTTGTATATTTACATGCTGATGCTTGATGAAGATATATATATATATGTACACAGAGAAGGAGAGAAAACTGCAAATTGGCAAAGATGAAGTTGACACAAGGGGGTGGGGCGAAGCGACGATAGGGGGGAAGGGGTGGATACAGTTCTGTGTCACTCTTGGTTAAAAGTTTTTCACTCTTTTTCTCGTTTATGGTTGGACAAACTTTGAAAGTTTACAGAGAATATATATGAAAATATAACATGGAACACTTTTCATCTGGAAAATGTCACTTCACACAAGAGTTTTCTCATTTTGTATTCACCCTCTCGAGCCCCCTCTCCTCTCTTTCTCTCTCTCTTTCTCTCTTTCGCTAATACAAACACAAACACAGATAAATGTATATACGGTGGATAAGAGGATAGATCAAATAGGCCTAAATAACAGGGATGGCCACATTTTCTCTAAAAATCAATTTTTCGAAAACGAACTAACGAAATTTTTTCGGAAAACGAAAAACGAAAATCTTTCGAAAAACGAAAAAACAAAAAAATTCGAAAAACGAAAATTTTTTTCGAAAAATGAGAAACGAAAATTTTTTCGGTAAACGGAAAACGAATTTTCCGAAAATTGGAAAACAGACTTTTCGAAAAAGGTCAACCCTAATAAATAATACAGTGGCCCCACGTGGCGTAGTCGCTAACGCTCTCGCCTTTGATGCGAATTGTCTCGGGTTCGATACCCAGTGGGGGCACTCGGTGATGATTAAAGCAAATAAATGATGATGCAAAAATTGGTGGAATGAGAAAGTGGGAAGAAACGGAAGTACACAAGAAAGCCCACAGACACGATGTTGTCCACCAGAAACTTGCAAGGAACGGACATGAACCTGTCATCCAGACATCCGAATCAAACTTAGTCCATTCTATAAACATAACAAAGATGTTGTTCATGCACAAACAATTAGTTGCCATGGTAAGTCCCTGGGGCACATTAACCCTGTTAGTATAAAGAAAATCGTAGACTCGCAGTGAAATAGCTATTGCATCAACACTGTTCATTGGAAAGTCATCGTTTATAGTTCAGCATGAAACAAGCTTTCCACAGGTGCTATGCGTTGGGGCCCATAACGTACTTGAACAGGAAAAATCTCCTCCAGAAAACTCTTCCATCAACTTTGGACCCCTCTGGAGTAGCTCCGGGTAAAAGCATAGTCCAAATGTATCTCGAAAAATACTATAGGAGATAAGAAATGTATGTACCAAGTTTTGTATTGATAGAATAGGTATGAGGAGAGAGCGTGTATTGGTATATAAGTTTTTCCCTCATATCTATTCCATCTATTGATACAAAACTTGGTACACAACATTTCTAATCCCCTATAATATTTTTCGAGATACATTTGGATACTATGCTTTTACCCGGGGCCACTCCAGAGGGGTCCAAAATTAATGGGAGAGCTTTCTGGAGGGAATTTTCTCAACATTCTCCCAAGTTTTCCTGTTCAAGTAAGTTATAAGCCCCAATACATTGTCCCTCTGAAAAGTTTGTTTCATGCTGAAGAGAATGAACTACAAACCATTAATTTTTCAATGATTAGTGCTGATGTAATAGTTATTTCACTGAGAGTCTACGATTATCTTTATACTAACAAGGTTAATGGACCCCAGGAACTTACTCCGTTGTCCATGACACATAATTTTTTGTGCATGAACATATCTTTGTTATTTTTATCGAATTGACTAGGTTTGATTGGGATGTCCGGATGACAGGTTCATGTCCGTTCCTTGTTAGTTGTCCGGGCATCAAACCAGATACCCCACACATCAGAGGTAAGCACTGTAGCACTGAGCCACCGTGCCTCTCTATGCAGTCCTTCACGAGGTTTAATAAGAAATCTGTCTCTATTTATCTATTAAAATGCTACAATAGTAATTAGGAGCGATTGTTGTTCGTTCGTTCATAGCTAGTCATAATGACTAGCACCCTTTTAGAAGGTTACGCCCTGCCCTATCTTAGGGAATTAGGAGCGGCTGAGCTCCAACCTATAACTTTAGCTTGCAAACCTTTGATTTGCGGTTATTTGTGATTTCACGTTTATAACAAAGCCAAATATTTTTAACAAGGTGTACTTTAAATAACTTACTTAAGGAGATCTTTTTCACAAAGTTTATCCTTTTAAATTATTGTTCAAAGCGTTTGCATTTTAATAAGCCTTCTCCGAAATAAATGCAAATGAATTGTGCTGCAATCTCTGGAGTTTTTAAACTATACGTTTGTGGACGTTTATATATTTGTGGCAAATCCTTTCGACAGTGAGATCTCGGAAACTATAGGCTCTAGAAAGAGGGTATTTTCATTGATTGATTGCAAATTTTGCGTAAATTGTCCAGTTCGAACTCAATATTTAAAAAAACACGGCCATTATTTATTTATTACATTTTTACGGGTACACTGGAAGTGTTGAAATTAAAAAAAAAAAAAAACTAAAGCATCATATCCTACCTATTATACATTCCAACACCATATAATTGTATATAGGGGCTGCATATCTCAGGTGTTTGTTTCGTGGCCAAATTATAATAAAAAACGAAGGATAACCATTTCTCCAGTCTAAGTTGAATCTTTATTGTTTGGAGTGTTTTCCCCAATAAACACCATATATCACTGACATTATAATTGATTATATGTCTAATGTATTAGATTATTTTAAAATGTATAAAACGATAATCATGCCTGTTATTCTTTATGGTTGAGAAATATGCTCTCTCACTTGGGACGAAGAACATAGATTGAGAGTATTTGAGGACAAGATCCTGAGACGAATGTTCGGACCCAAGAGAAACGGGAATATGGAATATAGGGAATAGTGGAAACTTCATAACGAGGAACTACATAATTTATACGGTTTATCCTACATTGTTAGGGTCATTAACTCTAGGAGGCTCAGGTGGGCAGGTCATGTAGCCAGGATGGAAGAAAGTAGGAACGCTTTCAAAATCTTAACTGAAAGACCAGTTGGAAAACGACCATTAGAAAGACGTAGGCGCAGATGGGAGGAAATATTAAGATGGATCTCGCAGAGATAGGAATACAAAGTAGAAACTGGATCCAATTGGCTAAGGATAGAAGTTAGTGGAGAGGTTTTGTGAACGCGTCATTGAACCTCCGGGTTTCCGACTTACTTAGTTTATGCATTTGCTTATAATATACTACATGTAAGAAGAAAGAAAACACAGATCATACATGAATTAAAAACTCCAACCGGAAGTAGGCTCAAATCTTGCAAACGATACGAGATATTGAAAAAGTAATCGAAAAATATCTCCCCTTTACGGCATGTCTTGCCGATTTTTACCAAGACTTCTTTCACTTGTGTCTGCAAAGGGACATGTACAGATGTGAGGAATAACAAGGAGATTCTTGCTCATATATGAATGATGCGCTGTGTAAAGAGCGCAGGTTCAGCTAGTATATTGTATATAAAAATGAAAGTAACTATGTTTGTGACTTTATATCTCTTGAACCACCTGATCGATCTCCATCAAATTTTCAACATAGATAAGGTTCGGACCTGGGATGGTTTATATCATGTCACTTTGACTGTACAACGTAGGGGAGGGGGAGATACATGAAAATGATCGAAAATGACAGATATTAGTGTCGAATCCATAGTTTTCGGGGTCGCTGAGACAAATAATGACAGATCAGATACAGTTTAAATCCAAATTCACCCCTTTATGTCCAAAATGAAATGTGTTCTCTCGTGCGAAGAAAGGTTGATTGATTAATTGATTTTGAGTTTAACGTCACGTTCAGCAGCGAGGCTATATGATAAGTGGACCTACTGATTAACGTGGAGTCCGAACCACATGAGCTCCCGCCGTGAATCGAACCTGGGTCTCCCACGCCAAAAGTGCATACGCTAACCGCTTAGCCACGAAGGAGCTCTCGTGCGAAGAAAGGGTGTTCTGTTAGCTTTAGTATAAAATAAAAAAAAATTCTTTATATTTAGTATGTTTAGTATGTTTATATTTATCTGTTGAAACATTGTAAGAGCAAATGCAATTGCCTGCCCTTAATTAATGAAGAGTGTTTTGTTTTGAAGTGGTAGGAAATGAACGGAATTTCCGTTTCGTATGGTTTTTCCATTGTGACCCGCTGTTAAGTGCTTCCATGAATAAACAAAATTAACCTGCTTATCACTACGCGACCCGTTTCCTACTTTAGACGCTTCCGGTGCATTGCATAGCCACGTCACCAAGGCGCTGGTTAAAGGTGGACTTCCAGAATATTTAAACAAGATCAAGGAAACGAAAAAGCACCAACATTTCCTTCTCAATTTACTTGAGTTTTGCGTTAAAATAGCTTAAACTAAAAGACGGAGGAGAAGTGGATGGAGCTGATATGGATTAGTGATGTTTCAATTTTCCAGGGGCGTCATTTGGTGAGGGCTGGGGGCAAATGTTCCCCCCTTAGTGTGAGAAACACATCTATTTTAGTACTAATATACTAACAAAAAACTTGAAATTCTTATGCCACCCTGAGCTGTTCATGGTTAAGCGGTTAGCGTACGCGCCTTTGGCATGAAAGACCCAGGTTCGATTGCCGATTTGAGCTCATGTAGTTCGGATTCAACTTTAATCAGTAGGTCCACGTCTCATATAGCCTCGCTGCTGGACGGGACGTTCAACTCAAAATCAACTCAGATCTTATACCCTCCCTGCGAGAATTTGAAATGACTATGTGGCTACTGTAATATAATAATTATTTCTTTTCCATTATTTGAATAAATGAATGTAATTCCAATATTCATTTTTAATATTTGAATAATTATAATATTTGAATAATGAATTATTATTTCAATAATTTAGCAACAGTAATAACAATACTTGTGTTTGGGGTAAGAGTTTTGTTTTCAAAATTAAAATTTAATAAACATTTGTTTTACTTCTCTGGGCCCCAGTTGATATTTTATTGATGCAGGGCACATATATTATATTTAGCTTTATTTTAGGGAAGTGTTTGTCTGTTGAGATGATAAAGCAGTGACATCACCTTTTGATCTCTTCTTTCGGAAATGCTATGGTGTTCCCATCTTTCACATTTACTGAAATCAACCCAGATCACACTTTCATTTCATTTAAGCTTTTTTTGTGGGGGGAGGGGTATGTGGTGAACCTGTGTTTATATCTCATATATATTCATGTTCGTATCCTGTCATATAGGGTTAGAAATTTTATGGGACCCCTTCAACTTTAGATTTCTTGGTTTTCGCCATCTATGTCCACGTTAGCCCGTCACACATATAGAGAATGACGTCTCTCAGTGATCACACTGCCCGGGGAATTGTAGGAGGAAAGGAGTGATAGAAGCTGCCTGGGAGTATGACAGTACCATCCCTGCATTTGCCTAGTATGAGTGACGAGGACATAGGTAAAACTCACTCAGAATGACTGGCCTGAAAAAAACTGTTATACCATTTCGACCGTCTGTTCTCACCGGGAATCGAACCTGGGACCACTTGAACCAAAGGCGAGAGCATTAGCGACTATGCTACGCGGGGCTATCCGCTTCGAATGGTGTTGAGCTTAAGAGGCCTCATCCCGGCGAAATTAAAATACCGCTAATTTTACAGTAATTATGTGATATCTTCAAATAGATAAAATATAATTGAAATGTGGAACAAGAGTGCCCTAGGCAATATTATTTTGCGTGAGGTACCGTTATCACAAGTCACCTAGTGGCTTTCCGTTTTCAGCCGTTTAGAAACGCGAAAATAAATGCCGATTTTCAAAATGGCTCGAAATTGAAAGCAGATAAGTGAGTTGTGATAACGGTATCCCATGTAAAATTATATTGTCTAGGGCGCTCTTATTCCACATTTCGCTTATCTTTTATCTATTTGAAGATATCACTTAATTACTGTAAAATTAGCGGTATTTTAATTTTGCCGGGACGAGGCCTCTTAAATGGAAGGCAGTTCCTCCTGCCACCTCACAAGTTACGTCACTGCTCATGAAGTTTCCATCGGTACAGTGCATTAATGTATCCGTCATTTGAATCGAACAATTGTGCATTTTTTCCCAAAGACTTCATAAAACCTGAGATATAATGAAAATGTTTATGGTCCATGTTAATCAAAGCTTGTAATCAAAGCTGCTTGTAATCAAAGCTGCTTCACAGTAAATCAAATAGAGCCCTAGCCGCTAGTCTGGAGATAAGCGCGCACATTCGATTCACGGGCGCCCGGGTTCGACTCCCAATCTGAAAGTTTTGAAATATTTTTGAATATTTTACGGTGGTCCTGATTCCATCTAAAACTGTAGGTCTCGTATACCGTCGGAGATAACAGGAATGCTAAACTTCGATCCGACCAACCAAGTTAAGAGATTTAATTCAATCAACTTTAAGATTCTTTAATGAAGCTTTTTTTTTTAAATGATCTAGTTTCGATACACCATGCTTGTGGTATTAGTTTATTCGAGTAGCAAAATGGTTATCTTGCATGATTTCCGCACGCACGATCTCGAGTTCGATGCTCGGTGCGGAATTACTTGAATTAACATGTAGCGACCTAGATCTAAGTGTAAAGTCGCAAATGATGATGTTGCTAATCACTAAGCTGACCATGCATTCAAGGGCGTCGATCCTGGAGGGCCGAGGGGGCCCGGGCCACCCGAAAGCTGATGTATTTATGAATATACAATATTTGGCATAGTTTGAATACAATTTGTCTTCAAATTCTCATATATATACCTTCTGCATCTCAATGCCGCCCTCCAAATTTACAGAGAAATCGGCGCCCTTGCATGCATTCCATTTGTTCGCCCTTAGTGTCACGTAGCACTAAACAGTTTGATTAGGTAATCCAGTTTATTTTCTTGTATTGCAAACTTTCAAATGCAACATAATAGGCCAATGTGTAATACACAGGACTCCCGAACAATCAACACCACTACTTAAAGATGGGTGATTGGGACAGAGTGGCTCAGTGGTAGAGCGCTAACCTCTGGTGCGTAGGGTCCCTGGCTCGCTCCCTGGCCAAGTAAGTTTGTGGTGGACAGCATCGTGTCTGTCGATTTTCTCTGGGTACTCCTGTTTCCTTCCACTTCATCATTTCACCAATTCTTAAATCATCATCATTTGTTTTAATCATTGTGTCCCTTAGCCTAAAGGACATAATCGTGGGACGTTAAACTGGAAGATTTCATTTCATTTTCTTTTTTTTTTTTTCAATTACGTGATTGAAATCCAATATGTCGTAATAACGAACCAAGAACGCTAGCTATTGGCAATCCATTCCTTCAGACAAACTTTACGAATAATATTGTGTAGGAAATGTAGAGAATTCTGAGGTTTCCATTCCCCTTTAGGTTAAGGGAGATGATGATGAAATAATTGGTGGAATGAGAATGTGGGAGTACCCGGAAAAACTCACGAATACGATGTTTACCGCCACCAAGTTACTCGTCCGGGTATCGAATCAGGGACCCTACGCACCAGCGGCAAGCCCTATACCACTCAGCCACTGTGTCCCTTAAAAAAATTGTATAAAATTCTATAATATAGGGTACCCAACAACGATCGTCCTCCCTTTTTTTATTTTCAATTCTGTACTGCACGACTAGGTTGCATATCTGGCCTTATTTAAAATTATTATTAATATTATTTTAGTTTAACATCCCACGATCATGCCCTTTAGGCTGGAAGAAACAGATGATTAATGAAAGGGAATGATTTGTGAAATTTTTTGTGCTCTCACCGGGAATTGAACTCGGTTCCGTTTGCACCAAAAGGAGAAGCGCTATCTACCACACTAGCGGGAAGGGTTCCCGCTTTTATCTATCAACTAAAACTGAAATCAGTAGAAGTCATGGACTTCCGGCTCCAATATTGATTTGCATTGAGAGAAAACGGCAATACGTAGAAGTCCACAAACTTTTTTTTCCATATGGCTTCAGAATTATTTCTATTGAAACCAGAAGTAGTACAAAAGAATACAGCTCCCGATTTCAATTCTGATTCCTATAGAACACAAATTGTTAGGAGATAGTGAGAGATTATTTTTGATATGACGTCAGCGTCCCAAGAACAGCTTCCATCCCAACCGTACCATTCTATTGTAACCGGAAGTGACAGCGCTACTTCTTCCGGATTGAATATCGAACACGCATAGTTTGGAACTCTACTTTAGCTCAATGTAAAACATACGTCACTTGTTTATTGTGGAAAAGTCTGCGCGCTCCAGCTTTAAGGTTAGTTCTATTTTAAAATTCTTCTGGTAAGTAACAGAAAAACAACCTAGGAAGGAATCGTAGTGGTTTTTTTTCTCCTTTAACTGTCAGGAGAAGCAACAACATTTCATTTCATTAAAATGATCAAACAACGACGAGATTAAATGTCTGTTTAATGTGGTAGAGAAAGCTTTCGTATTTTCTCCACACTCTTCTATCTTTCTCTCTGTGTCTCTCTTTATTCTCGTTGCTTCTTCATGTCTATCTCATTGAGGGAATTTGAATATTTAATTGCCTCGCTCTGCCCTTTTTTTTCTCTTTCGCTCTAATCTCGTTAGTTTTTTTTTTCTGAAGGTTAAGTAGAAATGATGGCAATTAAATGAAAGCAAAAAGCGCTGCGAGAGAAGAAATAATATTCCTTACGTACAGTAGATGCTAGATTTATATCCTGGGAGAATTCGTATCCCACGAACAATCCTATATTTAATGAGTTGAAATTGAAAATAATGGTTTTATTACTTACATAGAAGAAACTGCACTTGTTACAGTTAATATTGTTTGGATTTTCCTTCTGAATTTTAAGACCGAAAGAGGCGGTAGATATAAAGTTTAATTACATCACTATACAACATGAAATGTGTCCTTTACATGAAAATGTTTTCCTTATATGTTTTGTGCACGAGAAAATCAAATCACAGTAATTATTTTTGTATGACACATACCACTTTTTGAAAAAGTATGTAATTCACTTACGTCATAATATATGAAGTACGGTGTATTGACAGGTGAGGACGAAATATGTTAAATAGGGTGTCACGTCAGAAGGGCCCGGACAAAAGGGCGAGGACAAAAAGGCCCGAGTCAAAACGGCCCCGCGTCAAAAGGGCCCCGGTCATAAGGGCCCGAGTCAAAAGGGCCTCACGTCAAAAGGGCCCCGCGTCAAAAGGGCCCGGGTCAAAAGGGCCCTGCGACAAAAAGGCCCGAGTCAAAAGGGCCCCGCGTCAAAAGGGCCCCGGTCATAAGGGCCCGAGTCAAAAGGGCCCCGCGTCAAAAGGGCCCGGGTCAAAAGGGCCCCGCGACAAAAAGGCCCGAGTCAAAAGGGCCCCGCGTCAAAAGGGCCCCGGTCATAAGGGCCCCACGTCAAAAGGGCCCCGCGTCAAAAGGGCCCGGGTCAAAAGGGCCCTGCGACAAAAAGGCCCGCGTCAAAAGGGCCCCGCGTCAAAAGGGCCCCGCGACAAAAAGCCCGAATCAAAAGGGCCCCACGTCAAAAGGGCCCCGGTCATAAGGGCCCGAGTCAAATGGGCCCCGCGTCAAAAGATGCCGAGTCAAAAGGGCCCTCGGCAAAAGGGCGTGACTCAAAAAGGCCCTGCGCCAAAAGGGGCCCGAGTCAAAAGGACCCCGCGATGAAAGGGCCTCACGTCAAGAAAGCCTGAGATATAGCCTGAAAAGCATGAGAAATATAAAAATGCTTATTAGATTAAAAGTATTCAGTGGACACCACCTGATTTGTGTTGAAAGAACGTACATGTATATCTGTATACAGTGTTAATCAAAGTTATTACGACAGCCCAGTTACGATTCATGTGAACAGAGAAAAGTGTTGCAGGTAGGTATTGATCAGTGCCGTGTCATGGTGCGGGTGAGTGGGGCAACGGCCCTGGCTGCCGAAGTAAGGTGGCGCAAAATTCGGGAGTATGAAATAAAAGGAAAGAAGGAAAGAAAAAGAAAGAGGAAAAATTACTTGGAATATTTTAGATCAACAGCAGATAGTGTTACTCGTGTTAGGAAAATCTATGTACACCCAACCACAAAAGTCTCTCCCCCCTAAGTACTCTAATTCCATATCTTGGGGTCCAGGTAATTTGCAGTTGTGAGAACGCCTGGACAGATGCAACCCAATTTACACGTAACTTTTCTCGGCACTGACAACAGTTGGTAGCACTGAATCCAGTCTTTTTGCAAGTGAAATTGTGAGTAGATGATGCAAGAAACATTTCTCCATTCTGAGATGAACCTCTCTGGTTCAGAGCGTGTTTTCCAATGAACATCTCAATATTGTTGTGTATGTAATGTATTATTTCACTATATACCTTATATTCAAAGAAATAAAAACACTGATCACACATGAATCAGAAAATGCTTGAAAGTAGACGAAAATATCAAATCTAGAACAACTGCTGGAAATAAGTTAGTAAATGATTGCCTTCATTGAGAGACCTTCTCCAATTCTCCTCATTCCAACATTTTTTCTTTCTGGAGGAGAGAAAATCTTGCTTGTCACACTGAATATCCCTTTGGGCTCCTTATAGTATAATTTGTACCATACGGGTGTTTCATGGTACATTGCGTTATTTCTCATCTATTTGAGCTTTTTCGTCCGTTTTGTTGTTTATCAAGTACAGAGGCATTGTAGAAGACATTACGTACGGTTTCAGACCGTCCTGCGTCCAGATGTAGGAGGTGATGACGTCACAATTTTGAAATATATATTTTCTCTTATGAAGCCTATGTTCATTATTTTTTAGCGGGCTTATTTTTGAGCGTAGAAGATTGAAATTTTGCACAAACATTCAATCCACCAAGTAGTATTTACCAGATTTTTCTCAGATTTCTGCGTTAAAACAGGGGGGATCCAGAGGGGCAAAGTGTTGAAAAAAGGATATTTTTACTCCCAAAATCTCGTTTTTCGTCATTTTCCCGCCTTAGATAATGATCGAGACAGGTGAGTCATAACGTCTGAAAGGCAGTTCTATTCTGAAGAAAATGATGTGCAAACCATGATCCTAGGATAATTAGGGATGTCTCAGGGAATTTTTACGAAATATCCCTCTGTATACGGGAATATGGTACATTGTCGGTATATATATTTTTGGCGGGCTTACTTTTGTTCCTAGAAGATTAAAATTGTGCACAAACATTCAGCCTACATAGTAGTATTTATCAGATTTTTTTCAGATCTCTACGTTAAAACAGGGGGGTCCAGAGGGGAAAACTTGAAAAAGGGATATTTAGACCAAAAAATTCCCGTCATTCGTGATTTTCCCGCCTCACATACATGATGGAGACAAGCGAGTCATACCGTCTGAAAGGCAGTTCCATTTTGAAGAGAATGACGGTCGGATTATTATCCTAGGGTAATTAGGGATGTCTCAGGGAATTTTTATCAAAATATACTTCTGTATAGGGGAATATGGGGTATTGTCGGTATATTTTTTGCGGGCTTATTTTTGCACGTAGAAGATTGACATTTTGCACAAATATTCACTCCACCGAGTAGTATTTACCAGATTTTCCCCCCGATTTCTGCGTTAAAACGGGGGGTTCAGGGGGGGAGAATTTAAAAAAGGGAAATTTAGACCCAAAAAATTCCGTAATTCGTGATTTTCCCGCCTTAGATACATGATGGAGACACGTGAGTCGTACCGTCCGAAAGGCAGTTCTATTCTGAAGAGAATGACGGTCGAATTATTACCCTTGGGTAATTAGGGATGTCTCAGGAAAATTTTTCCCTGAGATCATGGTGTTTTGCGGTAATTTGGGGCATTGTGGGGATTCTTGATAAAATTTCTCCGGCCCTTACTATTCAAGATAGAAACTTGAAATTTGGTACACACATTTAGTCTATCTAGTACTATTTATCAGATTTTTTTGAGATCTCTATGTTCACACAGGGCCGCTCCAGAGAGGCCCAAAATTTGAAAAAATTCCCCCCTGAAATTTTCCTTTTGACATCACTTTTCCGTCTTCTGGTATATGGTATAAGCATGCAAGTGATACCATTTGAAAGCCATCTCTATTCTGAAGAGAATGAGATATGAACCATGATCCTAGGATAAACAGTGACGATGCAGTAGCTGCTTGACTGAAAGTCTAAAAAATAGCCCAAAAAGCCAGGATCCCCAAGGGGGTATGTATTGAAATTGAAATTGAAACATTTGAAAAAGTTAGAACCTGACCGTGATTCGAACGCGGGTCTGCCGAATATAAGTTCAATGCGCTAAACACTTACCCACCTCGTCACTTCATCTTCCGCCTAAACTATTAGCTAGTTAAAAGCATTGCATGTAAGACTATACACAAAATACTCGTACTAAAACTCGTATAAGGAGACGTTCCTTATAAGTATCACAATGACTTACTCGAGGTTTCCTTCTTTAACTCAAAAACAAGTGATATAGACCTTCGTCAATGAGGAAAATATCGCGAAGCGTTCTTCAAGATGAGGCTACCTCATTGTTTTTAACTGGTCCCGATTTATATTACTGCAATTCTTCCTGACCGTAACTTCTAATTTCTAAAGAAGAAAAGCCGGCAGAGATTATTTTCGCATTCTTTGAATTGCATCAACACGTGTAAAAATAGTGTGTGCTATGTTTATGTAACATAACTACTAGTTTATTTTCTTATCTTTGTATCAAGTGAAAGCAGAGAACTGCCATTTCAGTGACCCGGGTTCGAATCCCAGCGTGACAGTTCTTTTTCTTTATTCGAAGGTATTGTTCACGTAATTGATATTATTATTATTATTATTATTATTATTATTATTATTATTATTATTATTATTATTATTATTATTATTATTATTATTATTATTATTATTATGCGTATAACTGTATGAATTTCGATGGCAACTATCGCCGAATATTAAAAAGTGAATATGGTAGAACTATGAAATAAAGTAAAGAGATGCGCGCAATTTTATCATAAAATTATATGGCGCAACGAATTTTATCTTATCGCAAAGGGTTATCGTCGAATATACACGGTTAAACGAGCACTCTGTTGATCAAATTAATAGAAGTTGCTAGACAAGTATTGGCCACCGGCAGAAAAAAATACAGAGTAACTGGAAGTCGAGTACGTACTATTGTACAGGAATATGCTCAAAGACCTTTAGAGAACTACAGATGGTGATCAGAAAAATGGAAACACCTGTAGTTGGCAACACGTCAGTTCTATGGGTTGGCAGTGGTGTCGTGGCGCCCGCAGAGCCGGACCGCTGGTAGTGGTGTGTTAGGTCGGTCTCCATACTACGTCAGGCGCAGTGGAATAGCAATGTCCAGTGGCTGCAGCAGACGGAGGTAGTGTAAAATGGAGACCCCTCAGATTTTCAAAGAGGGCAAATTGTTGGTGCGCAGTTATGTAGAGTGAGTGTGACGGCAGTGGCTACAGTGTTAAGTGTGTCGCGTGGGACAGTGTGAGGTGATAGGTTGAAGGTGATAACGGCCTACACAACACACGGGAAAACCACATCGGGGAAGCGGAACAGTGGGCGGAAGAAAATCATGAGTGACAGGTCACGCCGGGTATTAAAGCGCATTGGCACGCAGAACCATCGTGCCACTGCGGAGTAAGTGACGGAGGAGCTCAATCAGCACCTCCCCCATCCTTTTTCGACAATCACAGTCCGCCGCGAGTTACATAACATGAACTTACGGGGTCGTGTTGCACGGGCCAAAACGGTCATCAGGGACCATAACGCTTTCGCATGCCGCAAATGGTGCCGCGACCATGCAATTTGGACCGTTGAGGACTGGAAACGTGTGATATGGTCGTGAGTCATCCTTCACCCTATTCCCAACCACGGACCGTGTTTATGTGTGGAGAACGCCCAAAGAAGCTTATGATCTGCAGTGTCTCCGCCCAACTGTGAAACATGGCGGCGGCTCGGTGATGCTGTGGGCCGCAATATCATGGTTTTCATTGGGTCCTGTGGTCACACTTAGCGGACGAATCACTGCCAACGATTTTGTCGCAATTTAGGAGACCACTTGCATCCTATGGTCCGGATGTTGTTCCCGGACACCATCTTCCAGGATGATAAAACACCCATTCATACAGCTGGCGTTGTTGCAGTGTGGTTTGAGGAACATCGGGATGAAGTTCAACACCTCCCTTGGCCCTCCCAATCCCCAGATCTCAACACAATTGAACATCTGTGGTCCGTCTTGGAAACCCGACTCCGGCGACGATTTCCACCTCCATCCTCTCTCACAGAACTGGCCGATGCCCTGCACGAGGAATGATGTAAAATTCCACTTGCTACCATTCACGACCTCTATGCCTCCATCCCACGTCGCATCAAGGCTGTTCTGAAGGCGAAATGTGGCCCGACACCATATTAATCTGGTAAGTTGCAATTTCGTTCAGTTGTTTCCATTTTTCTGATCACCATCTGTATCTTCGTGGCTTGGCTCACAATTTTAATTTGCAATCCACGTAAGCAGTTTGAGACAAATGTCAATCGTATTTGGCATTTGTAAAGTTAAGGAAAAATGATAATAAACTTATTCCAATATAAGTTGGAAGAATTTCAAAACAGATTAAAGTAGCCAGAATTTTTCAATGTAAGTTCACATACTTTATATATCTGCGACTTGGGACTAAAAGGTCTAATGTCAACACGAAGTAGTTTGGAGTATATATACTATTCATATTATCATTTGCTTTTCTTGCAAAAGAAAATATCCATTTATAGGCGTTAAAATTTGACGAACATCTCATTTTTTGCCAAAAAGTGACACTCTCCCTTTTACACCCGAATCACATATTATATATATAATTTAATCGACAAGATATGAAGATTTTTCTTTGTTTGTAAGGATTCATGTTAAGTAAGTACTTTTCAAATATAATAAATGTAATATGTTTGTCTCAAAAATACTTTTTGTTAGTAATGTCTTTTTCTTTCACTCTTTTTATCTTATTAAGACTTTATGCAACATTGGTACTTCTAAAATATAATGATCATAATGTAATGTTAACCAATGTCAAGTTGTTCAAAAAATATACTGTAATGTAAAATAAATATATACGTATAAAATCTGATCAGATGCAACAGAAAATACAAACAAATGCTATTTGTTTGTAATGTTTGTCATTTGTCTTTCAACCGTTTTAAATCCTTATTATAAGGCTTCGTGTTAGGTTAGCACCGTTAATATATAATAAGAATAATGTAATGTTCACCGAAGTCAAGTTGTTAATATTATATATATATATATATATATAATTTGATGAGATTTAGTGGAGAAAATATATATAATAGTTTTTAGTAAAAATTTTTTGTTTATAATATACTTCTTGTTTCATTATTTTTTATTTGATTCCATGCCAGTAAGGCCTGGACAAAGAACGACGTGTACCGAAGGGGTTGTCCTCAATGCAATATCGTATATCAGTGGCTCCCAATCATGTTTACCTGGCACCCTCAATGCAAGCCCTTAATACTTCACACATTTCTTACCGCTTGTTGGCTACACGTACTTTTTTCTGATCTTTTACCTGATTTCAGATGCACCATTGAATTTTCAATTCGATAATTATAATAATAATTATAATTATAATAATAATAATAATAATCTCAATATATTTATATTTCCTCTAGCAAGACTTCTGAATACCTTTCTTTGTAGTCCAATATTATTATTTACCAGCTGTATTCCTAATTAAACCACAGTTCGTATTCAAAAAATATTTTGCATTCCTACTTTTAATTTAACATCTCTCTTATATCATTTGTAATATTTCCAATTAAGAATGTAGTTTATTTCTGTCAGTAGCTTCTGCACTTTTGTTCTTGGAAATAACATCCCATCAATGTGGGTTTTCATCACTCCAATAGTGATAATGTTTTCGGTTCACCAGATCATATAAGGTAAATATCACTTCATCAAAGAATACCAGAGAGAGGGGCACGGTGATTCAGTGGTAGAACGCTTAGCTCTGGTGTGTAGGACTACTGGTTCGATTCCCGGCCAAGTAAGGTTGTGGTGGACAATATTGTATACGTGAGTTTTCCCGGGGTACCCTCGTTTCCTTTTGATTTCACCCGTTCTTTCATAATCATTCACTTGCTTTAATCATCGTCATCCTAAAGGGCATAATGTGGGACGTTAAACTGACAGTCTGAAAGTTACTAGAGAATACCATGTCATTTACGACAATATTGCTGTCATCGATATTTCATATCATTACTTCGCAAAACTCAATGCGGTGATCAAAGTCGTCTTCCGTTATTTCATGCACTAAACGCATTCTCATAGGGTTTAAACTTATACCGCCTTATGCAGAGTCGTTTTGACGTAAGATTAGCGTATAATTGACGTACAATTAGTGAATAAAGGTTTGACTACTGCAATTAACATATGTTAATCGAACTCTTTAGTATGGTATTAATCATACTTCAGAATGACTTTACATAAAGAGCATAGCGTACAAAAATTTATTGCGCTGAACTCTGGGAAACACCTAGCTTGTTAGCAACTGGTTATCAATGAATGCGGAATTTCCACAAAAGATTGTAAATTCAAAGAAACTGCCAAATTGCTACATTGTTTCGGCCTTCGTGATCGCATGCGGTACCTTTCTGCAAACCATTCAATGGTCTCTTAGGCAGTTTACTTCGAAATTGGGTTACGTTCGGATAATGTAGCATTAAATAACTGTTGTACCTCTGTATATGATCTCTTTTTATCCTATAACCGGTGTCACGTCAGAAGGGCCCGAACAAAAGGGCGAGGACAGAAAGGCCTTAGTCAATAGGGCCCCAGTCATAAGGGCCTGAGTCAAAAGGACCGTGGTCAGAAGGGCCCCGATCAAAAGGGCCCCCTGACAAAAAGGCCCCACGTCAAGAAATCTGAGATATAGCCTGCAAAACTTCAGAAGTATAAAAATACTTATTAGATGAAAAATATTACGTGGACATACGTGTTTATTTGTGTTGAAAGAACATACATGTGGAAAAATATAGAGTTAGTAAAAATGTTACGACAGAGCAGTAATAACGATACGCTTAGACGGAGGTAAAGTAAATATTGCAGATGGTGGATTCTGCGATACTTGATATCACACAATATGTTTTGAATTGAAAGAAGTTGGTTTGACACATCAATTTAGGCTAGAATGTTCCCACAGATGAGAAGAAGAACTCATTTTTTTAAAAAAAATCTATCTTCATTCGTTTGCGAGATAGGGTGCTACGTTTGACATTTGTATCTAGTAGACCAAAGTATCTGGGCAGGCAAAGAGACACGTAGACGTAGAAAAGTAAAAGGTTGCAGATGTGTTGATGCGAAAACTGCACTGAGTGAGGGCGTGGACATAATGACAGCCATCCTAGATTCCGCCATATTGGATATTGCATAATATTTTTAAATGGAAAGGAGTATGTTTAGCACATCAATTTAGGATTGAATTTACCTACAAACGAGAATATGATTCATTCTTTACCAATCCTCATCCTTTTACGAGGAAAATGGGGTATGTTTGACATTAGTGTGTAGTACACAAAAGTATCAGGACAATAAAATAATAATGTGGCGGAGGAAAAGCAAATGTTGCAAGTGTGTGTTGTTGCAAAAACTACATTGAATGGGAATGTGGGCACTGTTGATCACATAAATATTCAGATATTATTAAACAAACTACTATAAAATGTCCTCCAAAATTATTTTATCCCTCCAAGTTAATACAGTTAGTATTTAATAGCAAACACACAACGATTTATAACTTTCTTTAAGCATTTCGGCATCGTTGTTACAATTTTCCTGGTGTAGTGTGGGGAAATATTGTTCCAATCTGTACGTAATGCTTTTCTCAAACCTTCTTTCACCATAACTCGTATATATTGACCTTACGTTGCAATTCTTTCCAAAGATTCTCAATGGGATTAAAGCCGGTACTGTGTGGTGGAGTTTAGCGCAATTTTGGACAGTTTTAAAGCAATCTTTTCTTTACAACATATACTTTGTTTGGGATCAATATCTTGATAAAATTAGAAATCCTTCTAAGAACGTTAAGATATATTTCTTCTGTATTTTAAAGTAGGCTGGAAGTTCCTGACATTTATTTCTGTATTTACTTGTCGAAACACTATTATTCTACCATCATATTCATGCAGCTTTAACTTAAATTCGTCGATAAAAAACATTCCCACCAGTTTTTGGGTTTATTTTCAAAATCTCTAGAAAATTTAAGTATCTTATATTTCTTAATTGGGGTAATACATGGTTTCTTTCTAGCAATTCTACCATTATATCCTTCCCGTATTAACTCTACATGGTACAATACACTGACCAGAAGAAACATCGTTATCATCCACTACTATTTGAACGACGTTGTTGAGCTCTGCCAAATATTCGAAACTGCACATTAAAAGCATTCTATTGCTTTATAGTCGTAAAGTAACAATTAATCACAAATATACTTACTATTAAAATATGTTATACATATGTGGTAACTTTTGAATATTTTAAAAACGCAAGCAAACGAACAGAAACGTTAAGAACACAATGAAGTACTATTTATTAGTTACCTGTCTAAATACTTTCTTCTACTAGAAACAAATGTCAAACTTAGCACACATTATCGCGTAAATGAATAGAGATCGGTCAAAAGTCGACTCAGTAAGGGATGCGCACGAGACGAGTCGAGACAGAACTTTCTTGATAATACTCGAGTCGAGACACAGCTCTTCCAATAGAAAAATGCACATTTTTCGAGTCGAGACATCACATTTACAGTACATTTTTGAGACGAGACAGCCTCAAATCTTGTTTCGTGCGCATCCCTAATTCAGATTATCGTTTGTAGCAAGATTCTAGCCTAAATTTATGTGACGTAAGTACCCCTGTCTATTTGAAAATATTTTATGGTATATAATATGCGGAATTCAAGTTGGGTGCCATGATCATTTAACGCAATTTTAACACCAACACCAACCTGTAACATACAACGACTTATCAAAAAGATAGTCGTAAACCTGGTTCGTTTGCTGAGATAAAAATTCGAAGTGGTAGTATTTCTTCCTCATGTAAAAATTAGCTTCGATATGTAAATACCATTAATCTCACCTTTTTTAATAAATATGACAACGTCTATAAATGGTGTTAAACTGGTTTATTATTTGATATAACTTAAATATCCTTTTCTTTAAACTGTTAAGTACACAAACTCACTGACTAGGTAACCATAAAACATGTCCATATCAACAACTATCCCATAATAATCACTTACATATATTAAAAACATTCTTCTTTTGTTAATATGAAATGAACATTCTACTAAGTATAGTGCATATGTATGAGTACTTTCTGCCCAAGGTACAGGTAAATATTACACAAACCAAAGTATTTTGTTATATAAAATGTCGCTCGACAAAGGGACTGAATATAAAAGTCATGAGTAGGCTTGGCTTTTATCTTCAAGAACCACTGGTCCGTTTACATTAGTGTTCTTTACATTGCTTATGTCCATCATATTTTAATCGCGCCTTGTATATCAATTCATTACATTTTACAATTACATATATAAATAAATACATTCATAACAATTCTTTCATTTCATCAATATTTATCTTTAATTACATTAATTATATTTATTTCATTATATTATTATTACATTTTCTTATTAAAAATATCGTCGCTTATTTAATTAGTCGTCGAAGAGTGCGATTTCAAAAAATGTAAAGGACAAACGTGGGTTACAAATAATATTAATCTTTACGGGCGCATTAAATAACATACAAGTCAGATGTTGCATTTAAAGGTATACATAGTAGCACTAAGATGTTATAATAAAGAAGAATCTTGTTCAAGTTAGTCGTTGAATAATTAGTTTTATAGAATAGAGCTTCTTTTTAACATAATCTTTGACAATTAAATTTTCAACACAAATCAATCTAATATAAATAATCTTTGCTTTTAATTAATTATAAATCGAATTATAATTCCTCATATATTAAAAACATTTGAAAATTATCATTGATTAATGAGAATTAAAGAGAATTAAATTGAATAAAAATCATTTGAAAATCAATTTTCCAGTCTACTTAAAACTCTATTTAAGCATTTCAAGTATTTTTAAGAATCGTTTTCATTATTGATATTAACACATAAACTTAAAAATGAAAATTTACAAGAATCTACAACTAACATGAATTTAACCTAATTTCAGTAACGGTAATCAGGTTACATTCGAACTTGCATACGGTTCTAATAATGTACACTGTACTGCGCTATCATGATTAGGTTCTACATTGTTTTGTACATGTCTTTCATCGTGATTCTGACTTTGGTATGAAGTCCCATCTCTTGATCTCCAATTACGTCTATCCACGTAGTTCGCTGCATTTCTGGAATTTCGCTCAGTACTTCGATTATTTTTATATCTACTGCTGTTGAGTGATCTGACATCATAATTACCATGATTAGCTAGGTTAGGCGGATTCCCTACATAACCTTGTCTATTTTGTTCATTTGGATTGCTAGAGTATACTCGGGTTAGGTTAGGTTTCGTATTATTCACACTTCGAATATCTAAATTCCGAACAGGCACCAAATGATCTGAATTATTCTTATTTTTACCTATTCCTGATCGTGGATTCATGGATTGTGGATTCATAGCATGGTATTGAGTTTCGTAGCATTGGACAAGCATCAATAAGAAACTCATACACTGTGTGGAAAATAAAATCTGTTGCAATTTAAATGGAAGCAAATTTCGAATCGATGCTATTATTCTCGATTCCGATTGCAAAGGATTAACGACCTTTAATTCGTTGTAGACATTTACAACAAATTCTACAACAGATTTGTGCAATCGAGGATTGAAGTGTTGATTTCTAAGGGTGGCATCTCTATTTGCCAGCAAAAAGTCATTTTCATAATTTGCGATCAATGCCGCTTTGAATTCCTCATATGAACTAATGTGATCACGTATTGCTTTAAACCATAAGGAACAAGGTGGGAGTAATACATGGGGTATTAATTTCATATATTGTGATCGATCGATACCCATTATATTGCATTCGTCTTGGAATTTCTCTAAGAAAGAAGTAGCATTCTCATTACACTTACCACTGAATTTGCTCATAGCTCGGATTTCACTCATCTTAACACTTAATTTTACCTTCTTTTTCTCATTCCTTGTTCTTGTTGAGTGATAGTTCCTATCCGTGACATGCTGTGTCGTCAAACCATCTATGTTTCGCTCATCAGTACTCTTCGGACAACTTTCTTCTAGTATAATATCTTCATCAGACCCCGGCGAAGGCGAGTTCATCTCTGGTGAGTTGGGAAACTCAAAGCGATCACTACCCAAGTTATTACGGTAAATGTTGTCTTTAGCCTGTAACGTTCTAATCTCTTCCTGAATAGTAGCTAACAACTGTGTATTTACACGTATGTTATTAGAATTGTTGCTAACCTGGATCTTTTGCTGTTTAATGGAAGATTCTATTACTTCTAAATCTTTTTTTACTGCACTAAGTTCTTGGTTTTGGTGATTGTGCCTTTCTTGACAATCATCGGATATCTTTTTTAACTTTTCCTCGAACTGTGAGGATATGTCGTTCACCACCTGGACAATTGTTTGTTTCGTTTCATCTGATTTCTATTCTATCCGTCTACTTAATTCTTCATATTGCTTATTAGATTCGTCGAACTTCTGGTCCATTCGTCTACTTAATTCTTCATTCTGCTTGTTAGCTTGGTCAAACTTCTGTTCCATTTCGTCAAACTTCTGTTCCAATCGTCTGCTTAATTCTTCATTTTGCTTGTTAGCTTCGTCAAACTTCAGTTCTATCTTCTGTTCCATGGTCTGCTTTAATTCTTCATTTTGCTTCTTTATCTCGGTAGACATCTGCATTAATTGTCGCTGTAAAGCTAACAAGATATCTTCCGATGTCAATCCTGGTGTTACACTAGTCTCATCACTGTCACTAGTATTTGATTCCTGCTGCATTGTTTCGTTGTCCATTTTTCTAATGATTACTTTACCACTTCGCAATATGGTTAAGTTCGTATTCATAAAAGTAAATTCAACCTTACTCTTCTTCTTCGGGAACTGAATTTACAAAGTCCCGGGTGAGGTAAACCAAAATTTTTACAACGACTTATCAAAAAGATAGTCGTAAACCTGGTTCGTTTGCTGAGATAAAAATTCGAAGTGGTAGTATTTCTTCCTCATGTAAAAATTAGCTTCGATATGTAAATACCATTAATCTCACCTTTTTTAATAAATATGACAACGTCTATAAATGGTGTTAAACTGGTTTATTATTTGATATAACTTAAATATCCTTTTCTTTAAACTGTTAAGTACACAAACTCACTGACTAGGTAACCATAAAACATGTCCATATCAACAACTATCCCATAATAATCACTTACATATATTAAAAACATTCTTCTTTTGTTAATATGAAATGAACATTCTACTAAGTATAGTGCATATGTATGAGTACTTTCTGCCCAAGGTACAGGTAAATATTACACAAACCAAAGTATTTTGTTATAAACATTTGCTTTTCCTTTGTCCATTTGTCTCTTTGTTATTGCCCTGTCATGATACTTTTCTCTATTAGATACATATGTCAAACACCCTGTCTCATAAACAAATGGTAATGTGTCAAAAATGAGTTCACATTCGCATTTGTGGAAATATAAGCCTAAACTGAAGTGTAAGATCATATCCTTTTCCATTAAAAAATGTACGATCCGCAATATAGTGTAATTCAAAATGGCTTCCACGGTAACCACACTCCAAGCCAATGCAATTTTTGCAATAACACCAATTGCAACATTTGATTTTCCTCCGTCCACGCGTGTCGTTATTATTGTTCTGTCCCAATACTTTTGACTAACCCTGTATGGAGATCCACATGTATGTTCTTACACCAAAATTAAAGAAACGTTTTCAAGATAATATTATTCATATAATACGTATTTTTCTACTTTGATTCAGGGGCAGAAATTTAATTTTAGAACTAAGGAAACAGTCATTAATAGATAGTCGGATTAGGCTAGGTCTCGAGAATACAAACTCAGAAATATGATATGATATGATTTTCACTTTAGCATCCCTTTCAGCAGCGAGGCTTATGAGATGTGGACCTACTGATTACGTGGAATTCGAACCACATGAGATCCCGCCGGGAATCGAACACGGGTCTTCCACGTCTACAAACTCAGAGAGACGCGGTTGAAAGCAAACTTTCATCGAGAACCGACTTAAGTAATAGGGATTGTTGCAGAACAAACAGCAACCAAACAAAATTAAGAACACCATTCAAGTTTCCTTTTTGTCTGTAATAAAAACTGATATTCTTCCTTCTATTGGACAATCACTTCTTCTTATTAAGGTGGCACTATCCCCTCGTGCATCTTTGATTTCCACTTCTGTTTTGATTTCAGGCTTTCTGGCCGTGGGACTATTTCTACCGGGGCTCTTTCGACTCAAGCTCTTTCTCGCGGGGCCCTTTTGATGTGAGGCTCTTTTGACTCGGGCCCTTTTCTCGCGGGGCCGTTTTGAAGCAGGGCCTTTTAGACTCAGGCCCTTTAGACTCATGCCCTTTTGACCCGGGCCCTTTTGTCGCGGGGCCCTTTTGACGCGGGGCCCTTTTGACCCGGGCCCTTGTGACGCGGGGCCCTTTTGACCGGGGCCCTTTTGACCCGGGCCCTTTTGACGCGGGGCCCTTTTGACGCGGGGCCCTTTTGACCGGGGCCCTTTTGACGTGGGGCCCTTTTGACCCGGGCCCTTTTGACGCGGGGCCCTTTTGACTCGGGCCCTTTTGACGCGGGGCCCTTTTGACCCGGGCCCTTTTGACGCGGGGCCCTTTTGACTCGGGCCCTTTTGACGTGGGGCCGTTTTGACCGGGGCCCTTTTGACGCAGGGCCCTTTTGACCGGGGCCCTTTTGACGCGGGGCCGTTTTGACTCGGGCCTTTCTGTCCTCGCCCTTTTGTCCGGGCCCTTCTGACATGGAATCGTTAAATAGAATGTTGATCCACATGTAATATACCTTGCATTATATGCTAATAAAAAATGTCCCTTCCAGCAGCATTTTTCTTTTTTACGAGCAACACACTGGTCATAGGGCAGAATTTCTCCAATGGTCTAACTAAAAAACGTTGCTAGTAAAGGGACCATGGCCAGGATTGAAAGAATCTTTCACTTTCAGCCTGTGATTCAAGTGTTCTATTTCTTAGGGGGGGGGGGGGTACTGCCATTTCTGATTCCTCTGTAGTTATGTTCATGATTCCCTCTCATCTCCAAGATTATCCTCTCAATACATAAAACCCATTTTCTCTGTATTATTAGATAAGGAATACTAGTT